>NC_058131.1:494451366-494499214 GCF_016433145.1 Gracilinanus agilis
TTCCCCAATTGATAAATGGGCAAGAGACATGAATAGGCAATTTTCAGGCAAAGAAATCAAAAGTATCAATAAGCACATGAGAAAGTGTTCCAAATCTCTAATAATTAGAGAAATGCAAATCAAAACAACTCTGAGGTATCACCTCACACCTAGCAGATTGGCTAAAATGAAAGAAGGGGAGAGTAATGAATGTTGGAGGGGATGTGGCAAAATTGGAACATTAATGCATTGCTGGTGGAACTGTGAACTGATCCAGCCATTCTGGCTGGCAATTTGGAATCATGCTCAAAGGGCTATAAAAGAATGCCTGCCCTTTGTTCCAGCCATACCATTGCTGGGTTTGTACCCCAAAGAGATCATAGATAAACAGACTTGTACGAAAATATTTATAGCTGTGTTTTTTGTGGTGGCAACAAATTGGAAAAGGAGGGTATGTCCTTCATTTGGGGAATGGCTGAACAAACTGTGGTATATGCGGGTGATGGAATACTATTGTGCTAAAAGGAATAATAAACTGGAGGAGTTCCAGGCGAACTGGAGAGACCTCCGGGAACAGATGCAGAGTGAAAGGAGCAGAGCCAGAAGAACATTGTACACAGAGACTGATATACTGTGGTAGAATTGAATGTAATGGACCTCTGTACCAGCAGCAATACAATGACCCAGGACAATTCTGAGGGATTTATGGTAAAGAATGCTACCCACATTCAGAGGAAGGACTGCAAGAGAGTAAACATATAAGAAAAACAACTGCTTGAACGCATAGGTCGGGGTGGACATGATTGAGGGTGTGGACTCGAAACTACCACACCAGTGCAACTACCAACAATTTGGAAATTGGTCTTGATAAAGGACACATGACAAAACTAGTGGAAATGCGCATCGGCCATGGGTGGCAGGAGTGCGGGGGGTCGAAGGGGAAAGGAGGAGCATGAATCATGTAACCATGTAAAAAATGAATATTAATAAATGTTTGGGAAAAAAAAAAGTTGAACATCCAAAAAAAAAAAAAAAAAGATAACCTAGAGGGGGGCAACATCTATGTGGGTCAGAGGACTGAAAGTCAGGCTCAGAGTTTAAATCTGGTCTCACATACTTCCTAGCTATGTGACCCTGGGCAAGTCACTTAACCCTCATTGCCCAAGTCCTTACCACTCTTCTGCCTTGGAACCAACACGTGGAGTATTGATTCTAAGATGGAAGGTAAAGGTTTAAAAACCCTGGGGAATATCAATATATGTTTATATATAATCATATGTTTTCTTTCTTACCTATCCAAAATTTTAAAGTAACCTACACATGTGTCAATAATGTCCATGATGAGGGGACTAGAAGTGGAGCAGACTCTTGAAGGCAATATTCTATAAATAAACCATATTTTTGCAATCACCAAATTCATTAAAAAAAAAAAACTGCTTACTCATATCCTTTGACTATTTGTCAATTGGGGAATGACTTGTATTCTCATAAATTTGATTTAGTACTTTTTAGTTTTGAGAAATAAGACCTTTATCAGATAAATTTGTTACAAATGTTTTTCCCACTTTGTTGTTGCATTGGTTTTGTTTGTACAAACATTTTTAATTTAACATAACACAAATTATTCATCTTACATCTTGTATGTTCTCTATCTCTTGTTTGGTCATAAATTATTCTCTTCTCAAAAATATGACAGGTAACGTATTCTATGTTCCTCTAATTTAGTTTTAATATCACCCTTTATATATAAATCATGTACCAATTTTGACTTTATCTTAGCATAGCATATGAGATATCTATCTCTACCTAATTTTTGCCATGCTATTTTTGAATTTTTCCAGTTGTTTTTGTTAAATAGTGAATTCTTATCCCAAAAAGCTGGGACCTTTGGATTTATCAAACACTAGATTGCTGAGGTCATTGACTCCTATTCTATTCTATTGATTCATCCTTCTGTCTACAATCATATGAAAAAATATTCTAAATTCCTCTTGATTAGAAAAATACAAAATAAATAAACTCTGAGGTACAACCTCATACCTATTAGATTGGTCAATATAACATTAAAAGAAAATGATAAATGTTGGAGAGGATGTAGCAAAATTTTAACATTAATGTATAACTGGTGGAGCCATAAACTGATTCTCAAAGGCAATTTCGAATTACCCCCAAAGGGCAATAACGTAATGCATGCCCTTGGATCCAGTTAAACTACTAGGTCTATATCCTATATCCTAAATAGATTTTTAAAATGAGGGAAAGGATCTACTTGTACAAAAATATTTCTAGCTACTCTTTTTACAGTGGCAAAATGTTGTAAATTAAATGGTGTCAAACTGGAAAAATACAGAACCAAGAAAGTAGTCAGCAAAAACATATCTTTGATCAGGAAAGATAGGTCCACAATAATTGGCTGCTACACAGAGCCAAGCACCAAATGCTGCATAGAGTAGAAATCCTGTAACTCTGGGAACAATATCTCTGAGAGGTTCACCATGCTAGATGACTCTCTAAAGAACATTAGAACTTGGGAACATATATAACTTTTGGGGAACTAAAGATAGGAAAGTAAAGATTGATTGCCTTTACAATGGCTACCAGAAAATTAGAATTCCAAGACAGTATTATCAGGGAGAGGCTGATGTTTTACAATATACTAAAGAAAGTGTCTAGCCAAGGGCTGAGTTACATGGGAGAAGACTTTGATTCAATGGGAGAAACTTCAAAGACAAAAAGTGTACATAACATTTGATTCTATCTACTAATCCCACCTAAACTGGGATAATTAAGTACTTTAAGGACTATTGTTCAGCTGAAGCTGGGTCTGTCAGGGACTTCCCTCTGGGTGAGCTCTCAGGGGACAGGGGAAAACTTGGGGTTCCCAAAAACCCAATTGACAAGGGATATCCATCAATTGGTGAATGACTGAACAAATTGTGATATATGATGGTGTTGGATTACTATTATGCTGTAAAGAATGATGATCGGGATGATTTCAGAAAGAGCTGGAAAGATCTCCATGGACTGATGCAGAGTGAAATAAGCAGAACCTGGAAAACATTGGGTACAATAACAGCAGTATTGTGGAATGATCCACTGTGATATACTTAGCTTTGCAGTGATCCTGGAGAATTCTGAGGGATTTATAACAAAGAATGCTATCCATATCCAGAGAAAGAACTGATGGAGTTAGAATTCAGATGAAAGCATATGATTTTTTGATTGTTTATTTAGATTTTTGTTTTGAGCTTTTGGTTTTATAAGATTATTCATTTACAAAAATGAACAATATGGAAATATGTTTTGCATGATAATATCTGCCAACACAAGGGAATGGAAAGGAGGAGGAGAGACAGGTTCAAACCTATAACTTACGAAAATATATGTGGAAATTTGTTATTTTATGTTATTATATTCCCTTTAATCAAGGGAAAGGGGGATTAGGGCTATCTGGCCTGTTTTGCAGAGCTGCGCCTTGTGCAGAATCCAAGAATTGAACACTGCTTTGCTCTACTCCCTGACCCCCCTGGGAGTGACACCTAGCTAGATGACTCCAAGGAACAAAGGAAACTGGGGAACTTATATACAGTTTAGGAAGATCCAGGGGCTGGGAAAGATGATTGACATTATACTGGTAAGGATGGGATTTACAATCAAGCTTGGGAAGGGAATAATAGCTAGAGGCTAGGGTGTAAGGTAAGGGGCTGCTTACACTATGGATCCTAAAGGATGGTCCCTGCCCAGGTGTGTCTTCCTGGGTAGGTCTTTGATACTATGGGGAAGACAACCTAAGACAAAAGAGTATTTAGCATTTACCCTAAGGTCCATTATTCAGTCTGCAACTGCTAGCCTGAGATTCCCTTCTGGGCGGATTCTCAGGGGAACAGGGAATAAGCACAAGCTTTGGGGGTCTCCAACCTACAAGCTATTTCTAAAACTTGGTTTTCATCAGATCTCACTAAGCCTCAAGTTTGGGGTCTCTAGATTCCATGTCTATATATGTAATTGACAAAAATGTTTAAAATATAATAAATTTTAAGGTCTGGAGGGTAGGAATTGTATTATTTTTTTCTCTCTCTCCCTATATCCCAGAATAGTGTGGCACAATGTGCATTTGATACATGCCTAATTTAATTGAGTTACCTGGCAGAACAAACTATGCATCTTTTAATACAAAGCCTAATTAATGTTTTTAAAAAATACGTTGAATTCATTGGATCTCCTTTGAGTTGTTTTAGAAATCAAAAATCGCCTGCATTTCTTGAGAGGATTATTTTTTAAACCCTTACCATCTGTCTTGGAGTCAATATTGTGTATTGGCTCCAAGGCAGTGGTAAGGGTAGGCAATGGGGGTCAAGTGACTTGCCCAAGGTCACACAGCTAGGAAGTGGCTGAGGCCAGACTTGAACCTAGGACCTCCCATCTCTAGGCCTGGCTCTCAATCCACTGAGCTACCCAGCTGCCCCCTCCAGAGAGGATTTTAAGAATTAATGATGATTAAAAACAATTAGCTACATAGTAAACTCTTCTTTGGGAAAGGTCAGTACTTTTAATATATTTTACTGTTAAGATGAAGAATTAAGCATCACTGGGGATTCTCAAAAAATAACATGAATGAGTTCTAGATGAGATGGGAACAATCTGATGCACATGTACATAAGGTCTTTCAGGATCCTAAGGCAACATGAACTTAGTATAATTTTGCATTAAAGATGATAATTTGTCCATGAATTCTATTTAAAGCCAAGTAATTTGTCATCTTTATTCACCAAGCAAACTGTATTTCACAAGCTATTAAGTTAAACTGCCAAAAGACAGACATATTATTTTGGTAAATTTACTGTCATCAATGAAAATGGAGGGTGGGGAAAAATAATAACAGAAAGCACCAAAGATATCTTGTCAGAGAGTTGCAAAATGAACATTTAATTATGTTTATGAATTCTTTGTTAACCATAAGCTGAATCAGTTTAGGCTAATATATGGTTCAATAAGTAAATAGGAAAAACTATAGGAAAATGTAACTATTTTCAAAACTCTTTCATCCTGTGAATAAAACAAATGTCAGGGTTGGAAAGGTCCTTTGAAATTTTACAATACAATTCTCTCTGCCTCTCTCACTCTCTCCTTCTCACAAACTGACAAACAGTGACAGAGATGAAGGTAGAGATATAGTTAGGGAATAGAGAGGGGGTGGGGAGAGAGAGAGAGAGAGAAAGAGTGAGGGCAGAGAGATAAAGAGAGAGAGAGTAGGAGGAAAGGAGAGAGGGAGAGGGAGAGGGAGAAGGAAAGAAAAAAAACAAACAAAAGGAAAGGGAAACAATATATTAAGGGCTTATTTTGTTCCAAGCACTGTGTTAAAAGCTGGGTATATAAATCCAAGCAAGAAAGCAGAACAGTCCTTGCTCCTAAGAAAATAACATATAAAGAAGAGTTAGAAAATAAAATGTCAGGAAGGCATAAAAATATGAAAATGTCTGGGAAGTAGTACGTAGGCCTGATTCTGGACAAAATGAGGCAAAAGCTCTCCTTTCAGAAAACAGTCTACCAAAAGTAATAATGTAGTCCAAGTTTTCAGTGGTAGGTTAGAGAAGAACTAGAGGTTATGGACAGAGAGGATGCACCATGCTGTGGAGAAGCCTTGGAAATGGTGTAGAGGCCTAGTTCCATGTAGGAAAAGGCTCAAATTCATCTATCATAGTCCAGCATCCCAGAAAAGGAGTTCAAGGATATGATACAGTGTTAATGGGAGTTCCTTTAAACTGAGTCCCAGAGTCAAAAATAGTTTGCCCTGGGGTCCCAGAACCTGATAGTAGCAGGACTGGAATTTGAATCCAAGTCTCCTGAAAATTTCTTCCTTATTCATTCCACCATGTTACATCACCCAGCTTTGTCAAAACTGGAATTTTGAAAGGTAGGGGATTTTTCCTTGTTAAAGAGGTCAACCAACACTCCTAAAAGGAATTATCTGTATTAGGTTATAATACTACTTTAACCTTTTTTACTTCTTTGAATATACATTAAAATATAAATGTCTTCCATTTTATCTCAAGAATTCTTACAAACAAATTGACATCTCAGGAAGCATGTAGCCATCCTTTAGATCTGAGTATCAGAGCTAGAAAGCACAGAGAGGTTCAGAAGCAAATGAATTAGGAAAAATAATAATCCTGAAATTTTAGCATTGTCGATATTTAGGATTAATGAGGTGTTACTATACTATCAAAATTATTAAGATATCTCCTTATAAAATTAAATTCTTTGTTCTCTCTGAGTTTACATTTCTGAAAGGGAATCCTTTATTTTCTTTTTCCATTTTGAGTAAATAACTTAAGTACCCCTACTTAGATTGTGAAGACAGGATTAACTCTCCTTTGTCTACTTTTGAATTGAGTCAACAAAAGATTGAACATCCTACTTAGTACTGGGTGAGAAGCTAGCAAGGTATTTAGAGAACTCAAGTCACTTACTTAGAGAGCTCCACCCTTTTAACTCAGCCCCAAACCTGAGTCATATGATCAGAGTTTAAACCCTCAGAAACTCAATCAGCCAGGAATCTGTGAACCCTTTTGATGAGTATTCATCCCTCCAGAAGATGAGATCTGGTTCTCACAAACACTGCCCTTTGGGCAGTGCTAGACAATTTGGAAACTCTGATTGGTCCCTGTGAAGAGGGGCAGGGACAAGAAATCACCATAAAAAGTCATGAATCCTGTGGCTTGAGTCAGTCTTGTGGAGATAGTCTCCTGACTGGAGAGAGTCTTTGAGGGAGCTTAGATGGAGACTGCAGCTTGGATGGTGGGCTTGGGTTTGGATAGTGGGCTTGGAGCTAGGCTTCTACTTGGAGTCTGCTCTTGGATTACTTCATGGAATGAATGAAAGTTTGACTCCTTTCCTTGTTTCTGGAGAGACTAGCTTCCATTTTGGAGGAGATTAAGATAGGATAGAAAACTTTTCCATCCCCTTCACATTTCTCTACTTTATTGTTTCCTCTCTATTTTGTAAATGTTGTTATTAAAAATGATGAGGGCTGAGATGAAAAGGGAGAATAATATTTTAATAAAAGCCATGCTGATAGAGATAAAATCATTAGACCATGAGCCTGTAAGTATTCAAACTCCCACCTCAGCCATTTTTCCTTTGGTACCTTCGCGTGCCCAGGTAGGTAAAGAGGAAGTTCAAAGTCACTTCCCACTATTTAAAGCCGTCCCTCATCTTGAATAAGTAATCCAAAACAGGAAACCTGTTGGGGATCACAGGAAATGTAGTTCCAAGTATCCCAAGTGATTTTAAATAACACATAAATAAATTTCTGACTCCAGATATAATAAATATTGGTGACCACATAATTTTATAAAATTATTGTCTAACTATTAATTTTTACACACTCAGTATCCAACTATTATTATTGTTTAATACTTCCTTTTTTGAAACTTAATAAAGCCCACCCAATTCCATTGGAAAGATCATATGCATGTCTTAGAATCACAGATTTTCAGAGTTGGAAGGGGCCATCTAATTCAACCCCTTCCTAAATAAAAATTTCCTCTATTTCAGACTTTGCAAGTAATCATTCAAGTCTTAGCTAAAATAAATCTAACATGATACTAAAAACTTCCTAAGATCCACTCTTACATGCTCCTTCAGTAAATGATAACAACTTGTTCTTCGTAGCAAATGAAATAGTGGAAGAATTAATAGCTTTTTAGTCAATCATTATACTATTTGATTAATTATGAATATGTTAAGTTATTGATAAGTAAAAGGACTAACCATCTGAAATGGTTGCTTTGCAGCTTGGTAGAATTTGATAGCATTTGAATTATTCTAATAAAACCTTAGAGAACCAAGGGTCACACCTAAATTAAAATTTGACATTGGAATGATACTTTATAAAGCATTATTATGAGTATAAAAATTATATATGTGCATATGTATACATAGAGTACATATATATGTTTACCAATAAGTACACATATATCATAGATTCTGCTAGAATATTCAGAAGTAGCCAAATATCTGGTTCTATGACAAAAAAGGAGTCATATTATTTTATTTTTCTACCACCTTAAAGAAATAATTTAAAGTTTTCTCTTTATATTCTCTAGGCTTATAAAATATTTTTCTTTTATTTCCTTTTTTATACTATTATAATATTAGTCTTTACAATAAATACTAACATATAATCAAACCATATATAGAATAACTCTGAAATTAAAAACCTAAGGTATATATCATGGAAAGCATTAACATTTTCTTAATAAAATACTCCAGTTAAAAAAAATCACATCGACATTTTTCCCACTAATTGTAATTAACTACAAACTGTAGAATCTCAAAATTAAGAATGGCATTAGAAAATTCCAAAATGGGCACCCTCATTCTATAGAAAGCTGTACTTGCATTCAGGAACACCTGAATTTTAATCCTGCCTCAATTGTGTCAGTCCAGGAAAGTGCTTAACTACCCTCAGCCTCAGATTCCATATCTTTAAAATGGGGTTAATAACATCTACTTCCTATGGTTGTTGTAAGATAATATGAACAAAGTATTTTGAAAACTCTAAAGCGTTAAATGGTAATTATTATCATCAACATTGTCATTATTTTAGCATTATAAATATTTTTGTCAACATTATATGATAACTGCATATAGATAGGCAGAATAGAAAATCAGCTATTATTTGAGTTTTTCTGTTCGAAATGTTATCCACTACTAGTTTTATTGTACCTGGAATGACACCAATAGAAATTCATTCCTTTGGAGTAAGTTACCCTTACCTGTCACTCTGTTTCCAGTGTGCTATTATTTTTACTTATTCACTAATGCTTTATTTAATAATTCCATTATTAAATATTAATAGAATAAATAGATTGATTAAATTACTAGTAAAGTACACAATTTTCAATGAAGGGGCACTGAGATATTTTAGTAGAATCACTGAGATATTTTAGTAGAAGCACTGTGTTAGAAGAACATTGAATGTAGAATCATAGAACCTGAATGTGTCTTGCTTCTGATTCTTAGTATCTCAGTGACACTGATTGTAACATTCCTGGGCTTCAGTTTCCTCATCTGCTCATGAAAGCATTGGACTAGATGGCAAATTAGGTTACTATTAGTACTAGAGATATGAAGATAGAGAAAAGAAAGAAAGGTAATATCCAGGGACTACAAGCCTAGGAATACATGGCAACTGGTGATAGCTAAGGAGTATGTGGAGAGCACAAGAGCTGTGGGGAAATTAGGAAGTAAAGAGAATGTACAAATTATCACAGGAGAAACATGGAGAGCATCTTTGCCTACTTCACTGCTGTCTTGATCTCAACAACTCAAAACTACTAAAAGGGTAAAAGGCTAATCCCATAACTCTGGCAAAAAAGTACTTTTTACATATTCAGAATTGTAGGACTCTTGGGCAATTAAGTAGCATAGTGGTTGGAGTTCCAGGCCTGGAGTCAAGAAGACCTGAGTTCAAATTTGGATTTAGGCACATACTCGCTATGTGATCCTGGGCAAATGACAACCCAATTTGCCTAAGTTTTCTTATCTTTAAAATGAGCTGGAGAAGAAAATGAGAAACCACTATAGTACCTTGGCCAAGGAAACTCCAAATGGGGTCATGAAGTCTCATATAACTGAAATGACTGAACAACAACAACATAGGTTTTTATATCCACATTAAGTAGTTCACAAAGGACATTTTAATATCAATTCAGTCATAAACATTGTTATAGAAATAACTGTACAATATTAAATAAGGTTCAACAGAAAATAAAAACATGTTTTTGTTACAATTTATTTTTATTTTTATATATACATAATATTAAAATAACATATGACTTGTCATAAATTATAATAATATGCTTATCCAAGAGAAATATATTCTCCCATTATCTATGTCCAAAAATCTATGACTCATTCTTTTCCCCCCTCTTTCCTATCTCTCCTGTCTCCACAAGGAGGCAGGTAATATGATGATTTTTATAAATCTATCTTCAGCAATGAGGAATGGAGTGTTCATTATAGGATTAATATTTTTAAAATATATATGATACTCTGAAAATATTTATCATAGCTACAATGATTTTTAACTTTATTGAACTTTAACTTTAAAATTTTTCAAAGTGAAATTGCTTTCGTATTATTTCCCCAATACCACCTTTATTTTTTAAAATTATTCAGGTATTTTTGTTCTGTTGTGTTTCTTTCACTCCAAATTGGCCTTTCATGATTCCAGCTAGTTCAAGAAGGTGTTTTATTTTATTATGGGCTTTCACCAGAAATGTCTAGGGGAGTACTGAATCTAGTCTTAATTTTCTTACCCATGAGTCTTAATCTTTGAGTCTTCTGGTATTTCTTTTCCCATATTCAGTGTCATCTACCCAAGTGATTGTATTCATGAACTCACTCTTTCTCCACCTTAATTATTTATTTTAAATTAACATTTTAGGAATTTTGTACAAAATCTAATTTAGCAAATAAAAGCTTTTTATTATTTGAAATTCTTCCCATTGTTTTTCTTTTGGTGGCTCCTTTCATGTTATACACTAGAAAGTCTTAAAATTTCTATGAATTCAGAGTTGGATGCCTGTAGTAATCCACGCTAATTCATACCTAAATATATCTATCATTCAGCCTCTGTTGAAAGACCAATTCCTCTAAAGGGCAACTCACTGGCTCTTGAAGCATTGTGTTGCATTTTTATCTGACAGATAAAATTGTCAGGAAATTTGTCCTTATTTAACTCAGAAGAAGGTGCTCTGCCTTGATACCTGATTAGAAGGGGAGCTGTCAAACCTAGGCCCACCATGGCAGTTGTGAATTCCACCTAATATCAGGGAATGCATTTCCACCTAATAACAGGCAAGATGACTATCTTTAAATGTTTTCCACAGAACTATAATTCTGTTCTTCAATTATTTGTTTTTCTTTTATAGGTGGCAGCTGTTTGCCTTATTAGATTGCAGGGTGTGGTTGGTATGGATTTATCCAATTAAAAACTTGGCTGGGAGAAATGTTACTTTCACTCAAGATGGCTCTCTGAATAAAGGCAGACCACCCAGTTCTCACATACCTTCACCTGCTAAACCCTCAAATGTACACCAGAGTGAATAATGATCAAGAAATACAAGGAAAAACTGGAGTAAGTGACTACTTCAGAAGTGCACAAAAATTCAGCCAGAAGCCCACAGGCAATAGGAAAAAGTAACTTCTGGCCAGCACCGGTATAACTGGGTAAACTTTCAGCCTTCCAGAAAGCCAGCAGATATGTCTATATCTCAAGGTTTCATGTTTGGAGGAAAGAGGAATGAAGGCTTCCCCACAAAAAACCTTGAAAATAAAAGCATGTAAATATGTCTGAAGGAGTTTGAGGAGTGGTCATCATATAAACCTCTCTTTCACTTGGAATGTCTCTATATAGATCTATAGATATAGATATTGAATATATATTGTCAAGACACTATCATCGGTAGGATATAGGAAGAAGGGAGATGGGAAGAATAGGGCAGTGTAGAGTCAAAGTGGTTCATAAGGGACCAAGATGGAAAAGAAGAGTGAATATATTCAGGGCAGGATTATATATATACACACGCATATATACATATATACATGTATGTGTATTTTTGCTTGTTTATGTATATATATGTATGTATATGCATGCATATTCATATATACATACACAAAGAGTTTGGTGTAGAAATATAACAAGCTAAAAAAAAAGGGAAATAATTTGGAATGAGAGGCAGAATTTATCAGGATAAAGGATAGCAACAGGGGTGAATAATTACAAACAAAATGAATTTCCTAATCATGAGGGAGATTTAAGAGAAGGATAGGAAAGGAAAGGACTTGAACATATGAGGGGAGTTAGGGTCTAGATAAGCCTGAAAAGTTGAGGAAAGACTGAACAAACTGTAGTATAGGAAAGCAATGGAATAATATTATACCATAAAAAATGATAAAAGACAATTTCAAAGAATCTGAGTAATATTATAGTGATATATAAGAAACAGTAGAAAAATTATATTGAAAAGAGTACTAATTTGAAAGACTTAAAAACCTTGCAATGATCAATCAATTCTCCAGAGGACTGTCAGTCATTACAGCAATTCTTCTGCTCTGCAAATCCAAACCTTGTCATTTCCCCTCACCATTGACCTCCTATCTCTTTGCTCTTCAGTTCTTTCCTAGGCTATCACTTCTGCACCGGGTATATGTGTGTGTGTGTGTGTGTGTGTGTGTGTGTGTGTGTGTGTGTGTGTGTATGTATATATATATATATATATTTTTTTTTTCCCCCTTCCTCATCTCAGTCTCTTGTGAACCAGTTCAACTTAACACTGCCCTATTCTCCCAACTCCCTTGTTCCTTTATTTTATCAATGATATTATCCTGAAAAACTCCAAACCCTGGATTACTTTCCCCATCTGCTGCTTGCACTCCTATTTAAAATATTTTGCTGGAGAAACAGTGCTTACTAGTCCACTACATATTTATTTTCACATAAATTATTTTTGGATCTGAAATATGATCCAATCCTTTTACACATCCATAATCAATTCACCATCCCACTCACCACAGTAGCTTTTTAAAATCTTTCATCCCTTCATAAAGCTTTCTTACTCAGTTGAGAAACAATTCAAATAATTTGCTGAGTTCTCTCTTCTTCATTCGTCCTAATGTTATATCACTCAAAATATTTTCCAGTATTTTCTCCTCCCTTATATCTGATTCTTGTTAAATTTAATTTAATTTTTTACAATTACATTTAAAAAAATGTCCAACATTTTTCAAAGAATATGGAGTCATGAATTCTCTCCCTCCCTCCTTCCCCCTAATCCTCCACTCCCTTTGATTTTATAAGCAATCTCATATAGATTTTACATGTGAAATTATGTAAAATATTTTTCCATAATAAACCTTTTGTGGAAGGAAGTTCAAATAGAAAAAAAAAATTAAGATAGCTTTGGTCTAGAAAAGCACTCAGTTCTTTTCCTCTGAAAGTAGATAGCATTTTTATAATGAATCTTTTGGGATAGTTTTGGATTATTTTATTTTTAATAATAGCTGTTGTTCATTGTAAAGTATTCCTGTCATTGTACAATGTGTTCCTGGTTCTGCTTATTTCACTGTTTCAGTGTGTATATGTGTTTCCAGGTTTTTCTGAACTGCTTCTTGCCATTTCTTACAGAACAATAATATTCTATTTAATCATATATTATAACTTAGTCAGCCACTTCCCTGTTGATGGGTATTGCCTCTCTTTCCAAATCTTTGCCTCCCCCAAAAGAGCATCTTTTTAATATTTCTGTACACAGAGGTCCTTTCTCTTTTTAAAAAATCTCTTTAGGATACACACCTAAAATGGTTATTGCTGTGTCAAAGATTATAAACTGTTTTACAGTGCTTTCAGAATAAGCCCAAATTGTTCTCCTAAATGATTGAATCAGTTGGGAACTTACCCTAAAATACAATCACAACCTTGATTTTGCATATCCTCTTCAACTTTTGTCATTTTCCTATTTTGTCATAAAAGAAAATGTGATAGGTGGTATCTCAATGTTGTTTTAATTTGCATCTCTAAATAATAGCAATTTAGAGCATATTGTACAGTGATATAAAGAGTTTTAATTACTTTCTCTGAGAACTGCCTGTTCATATCTTTTCACCATTTATCTGTTGGGGAATGACTTGTACCCTAATATATTTAACTCATTTCTCTATTTATTTATATTACTTTCCACCTGTTTAGTTTCTGAATTCCACCTTCCCCAATTTATCTTCTTCTCTATTAGCCCCGCTCCCCTTCTCTTATCCCTTTCTCCTCCTACTTTCCTGTAGAGTAAGATAACTTTCTATACTCAATTGATTATGTATGCTTTTCCCTCATTGATTCAATTCTGATGAGAGTCAAGTCCACATACTGTTTTGCTCACCCTCCTTACCTTTCCCTCTACTGTGAACTCTCTTTCATTTCTCTTTTATGTGCAATAATTTGCCTCATTCTGTTTTTTCCTTCTTCTTCCTCCCAATGTATTCATCTTTCTCATGCCTTAATTTCATTTTTCATAAAATCCTATTATATTCAACTCACACCCTTACCCTTTCTGTAATTATCCTGCTTCTATTTACCCACAATAATGGCAAAATTCTTGAGTATGACAAAAATCATCTACCCATGTAGGTATGTATATAGTTTACCCTTACTAAATGTTTTGGTTTTTTTTTTTTTTATTTCACTTTTCTGTTTACTTTTTTTATGTTTCTATTGAATCTTGTATTTGAGACAGATTTTCCATTTTACTCTGGTGTTTTCATCAGGAATATTTGAAAGTCCTCTATTTTACTGAATACCCATTTTTCTCTCTGAAGGAATATATTCAGTGTTTTTCTAGGTAAATGATTCATGGTTGAAGTCCTAGCTCCTTTGCTCTCTAGAATATATTCCAGGACCTTTGATCCCATAATGTAGAAGCTGCTAAGTCTTTACCCTGATTGTGATTCCACTATATTTGAATTGTTGTTTTTTTTTTTTTTTTTTATTCCTTGCAATATTTTCTCTTTGACCTGGGAGTTTTGGAATTTGGTTACAATATTCCTTGGAGTTATCTTTTTTGGGATCCCTTTCAGGAAGTAATCTGTGGATTCTTCAAATTTCTATTTTGTCTTCTGGTTCTAAAATATCAGGACAGTTTTCCTATGTTGTCTAATTTATTTATTTGTTTGTTTGTTTGTCTTTGATCATGGCTTTCATGTAGTCCAATAATTTCTAAGTTATCTCTCCTGAATTTATTTTCCACATCAGTTGTTTTACCCATGAGATATTTCATATTATTTCTATTTTTCCATTCTTTTGACTTTGTTAGATTGTCTTTTTTTGATTTATTTGATTTTGACTTTGTTTCATTGTCTTGATTTATTTTCTCAAAATTTTTCTACTCTCTTATTTGATTTTTAAAATCTTTTCTGAGCTCTTCCATTAATTTCATTGTGAGAGCAATTAATATTGTTCTTGGAGTCTTTGGATGTAGCAGTATTAACTTTGTTATCTTCAGAGTTTGAATTTACCCTATCACCAAAATAATTTTCTTTGTTTATTCTTTTTTTGTTGTTGTTTGTTCATTTTACAATCTTTTTCTTTTAGGTAAAAACAAACAAACAAACAAACAAACAAACTATTAAAGTTGGAGTCTTTAACTGTGTTGAAGGGAGCACTATTCCAAACTTCAGGTATTTGTGCAGCTGCCTTTAGAGCTGGCACTGGGAATTTCTCTACTTTCAGTTCTTCCAAGATGGTATGATGTAAGGAGAGGTGTATTTAATGCTCTCCTTGCCTGTGATCTGGTCTGTGAGTAACCCCAAGCACTCTTTTACCCTTTGGAATTGTGACCAGTGTCCCCTACTCCCATGTGGCTACAAGTTATGTTGTATGCTGGTGCTCCTGCAATCGTGCCCCAAGGCTGAGACTTGGTTCTGCAAAATAGCAATGTGACAAGAGTCTTGCCCTTAGAACCAGGAAAAAAGGGACCTATAAAATCTCCTTCTGAACAATTGTCCCATCCCATCAAGCAACTGTGGCTGAGAGTTCTAGAAGCCTTGGCTGCTGCTTCAGCTATTCCCAAAGCCTGTTGCATTGGAGGGGACTGCCCTGGTACACTGCCCTCCACCTTCACATTTGAGCACTAGATCCCTCTCTCTGTTCTTCTGTGTTTTATGGGGCTTAAAAATTATTTCACTTTGCACTTTTGTGGGTGATGGTACTCCAGAATTCATTCCGAGGTGTTACATCATTGCTTTTTGTAGGGTAATTTGGTAGAAATCAGATGGATCCATTTACTGTATGTGCCATTTTGACTCCACCCCTGACATTACTGTTTTGAAATATGCCTATTGTCTTTTTCAAAAAGAAGAGGTGACTACTCTCTTTGCAAAGGCAAACTATATATCCGTAAATGATAACAACATCTCCTCTTTTCCAACAGATTGTCTCATCATTCCAATTCTAACTCTGTTTCCTGGTATCTTCTAACTTTTCTACAAATATATCCAACATCTCTTCATATTTCCTCTGTCCTCAAAAAGCCCTCACTTGATCTGTTTATCCCTGATAGCTATCTCTTTAGCAGATGAACTTTAGAAGGCAATCTGTAATTAGTCCTTTCATTTTCTTGCTTTTCATTCTTTTCTTGACTCTGAGCTCTGGTTTTTGACCTCTGAAAGTCATCAAGGTTTTTTTCTTTTTTTTTTTTCTTTTTTTTTTTTAACCTTCTGTCTTAGAATCAATAGTATATATTGGTTTCAAGACAGAAAATAAGTAAAGGCTAGGCAATGGGGGATGAAGAATTTGCTCAGGATCACAGAGGTAGGAAATGCTTGAGGCCAAATTTGAACCCAAGATCTCACATCTGTAGACATGGCTCCCAATTCAATGAGCTGCCTAGCTGCCCTCCAATGAGGTTTTAATTGCCAAAGCAAATGGCCTTTTCTCAATCTGTATTCTTCTTGATTACTTCTTGACTTTCAGTATTATTGATCACCTTCTTTTCTTTGTTACTCTAGCCTCTCTAGATTTTTGTGACACTATTCTTTCCAGGTTCTCCTCCCACATAACAAATTGTTCCTGCTCATTCTCCTTTGCTGGTTCTTTAACCTATTCCCTAAGTAACCATTTTCCCATTATAATAGCCTTCCTTCACCTCTTCTCTCAATTTTTACAGGCTATTCACCTGAATATAATTTTAAGTGCTGTATGAATCTTCCACTCCTTTATTCTTTAACTCTTTCCATGATTTTGTCAACCAGACAGATGTCTTATGACTTGACATCTGTGAGAGACAATATTTAGGAACTATCCCACTCTTAATTTATATCTAATGTAATGCTGCATTTTCCAACTTCCACTCCTACCTAGTAGTAAGGTTTTATTACAACCTATTTATAACTATTATATATCTTTCAGTCATTTAATGATCCTCAACTAATTTCAGTCTTTAAAGACTATGGTATTCCATGATGCACAATCAAGCTGTACCACTAAAACATAACTGGTGATTAAAAAACATGGTTAAAGACATTGTGCAACTTCCAAAGGCAATATAGCCTGTTCTCTCCATTTTATTCAATTCTTTTTTAAATTTAAATTTTTAACTTTTTACACATTGTTAAAATTTTTAATAATAATATTCTGACATTTTGGCATTCAATGTTCTTTCCCTCCTTCCCACTACTTTTCCCTCCCCAAGATGGAAAGTAATATAATATATATTGTACATTTATCATTATTCAATGCTTATCTCCACATTCATTATTTTATAAAAGCATAATATTAGTTACATTAGAGAAAATAAAGAACAAGCATTTCTTGAATTCCATTAATGTACCAGGAGATTTTCTGGGCATTAGGAACATAGGGAAAAATGAAATAATAAGAGGACTGCCAAAGGAGTATTACTTTTTCCTGGATTTGAAGGACCAGAACTATCATCTCGGATTTGCTCCCATCAAAGCCCAAGATGCTAGCCCAGAAGAAAACACAAATTGAAGAAACATGGAGAAGAAACATGCCTATTCATGTCCCTTGTCTCTTTATTGATTGGGAAATGGCTCGATTTTTTGTACAATTGATATAGCTCTTTATAAATTAAATAAGACCTTTGTCAGAGGTTTTTGTTAAAAAGACTTTTTCTTCCAAATTTTTTGCTTCCCTTATAAATTTAGTTGCATTGGTTTTGTTTGTAGAAAACCTTTTTTAATTTAATCAAATTTATTCATTTTACATTTAGCAATATTCTTCATATCTTGTTTGGTCTTAAATTCTTTCCTTTCCCATAGCCTAATTTAATTAATCTTTTAATTCTCACTCAGTATGGACCTCCCCTGGTCCGGACCAGAGTCTCTCTCTCTCTCTCTCTCTCTCTCTCTCTCTCTCTCTCTCTCTCTCCCTCTCTCTTTACCTTCAACCTTCCTCAGTGTAAATAAACTACCATAAACCCATCCTGACTTGGGTCTATTTTAATTATGGAATCAATCTAGATCTGATTGATTCCTGGCAACCACACCTTAATATATATCTATATAATATCCAAAATTTCCCCTATTACATTATGAATAGGCAGAATTCAGAGGAAGAGATTAAAATTATGAATAGTCATATTAAAAATGTGCCAAATCACAAGTGATAAGAGAAATGCAACACCCCTCCCATTAAAAAAAAAAACCAAAACACAACCCTAATATACTACATCCCACCTACCAGATTGGTCAACATGACCAAAAAGGAAAATGATAAATATTGGAGACAATGTGGGAAAATAGAGATGCTGACACACTGTTGAAGGAACTGTGAACTGATACAACCATTCTGGAGAGCAATATGGAACTAGGCTCAAAGGACGACAAAAGTATGCATACCCTTTGACCAAGCAATACCACTATTGATCTGTATCCCAAAGAGATCAGAGATAAGGGGAAAGGACCCATGTGTAACAAAACATTTTCAGCAGCTCTTTTTGTAGTGGTCAAAACTTAGAAACTGAAGAGTTGTCTACCATTTTGGGATTAGATGAACTAGTTATACTATACAGTTATAATGAAATAGTATGGCATCATAAGAAAGATGAACAGAATGATTTCAGAAAAATCCTGAATGACTTAGTTGAATTGATGAAAAGTGAAATTATCAGAGTGAGGAGAACAATGTATACAGTAACAGAAATATTATGCAATGATCAACTGTGAATGACTAAATTATTATCAGCAAAGCAAGTCTCCAAGATAACCATGAAGGACTCATGAAAAAAAAATGCAATCCATAGCCAAAGAAGGAACTTTTGGAGTCAGTGCAATTCCAAACATGCCATCTTCCATTATATATCCTTCATGAAATTTCTATTATATATGATATTTGATTGTTATGTTGATAATAACAGAGATATTTGGGATGCTGAAGAGAGGGTCTGAAACTAGAAACCTGTAGGACTCACTCCTCCCACACACACAGGCTAGAGTGAATAGGGAGGGGTAGGTACTCCTTACTCTTCACCCCTCCCACTAAGCAGTTGGAAATCAGTTGGAAATGGAGGTAGGACTGGTGTTTTTCTGGAAAAGCTCAGCAAGGCAAATCTGTAATGATGTTCACTTTCTCAACTTAATATTCCCCACAGGTTTGACTGAGGGACAACAGGAGAAGCTTGATGTTTTGATGTTATCAAGGACTGAGGAGGATCTGACTTCTTTGGCTGGCAACTGAAAGGAATTAAGCTCTATGGTAGCTGTGAGTATGCCCAAAATAATAGTCAGGCACAACTACTGAAAGATGAAGTTTTTACTGATAAAGAAGGGAAGGGTAGGCAGGGCTGGGGTATCTACAATTTGGATAAGATCTAGGAAGCCCTGAACTGTTAGGTAGAAACTGCCCCTCTCCCCAGGAGGGAGTGGTAGACCTTTAGCTAGCTTGCCCTCAAGCCTGTAATTATCACACCTAATATCTAAAATAACTAAATGAATAACAAAATGCTATTGCAAGAAAGGTTTAATCCCACTAGACAGGCAAACTCCTGAGAAAAAAACAAAATGGCTTTTGCCACTATGGCCACCAAGGCACTCCCAAACCAGGAACAGCAAGCAAAGTGATCTGCTCACTTCAACCCCAGGAATCAACTGTTTAACTCCATTCCAACTGTTCCCTCAGAGTTCTCCAGGGGGGTCCCCTGGAATTCTGGGTGAGGCTTGACCTTGAATCTTGCAGGAATTTCACCCTGCCATTTTCCATGTTACAGTGATATGTGTCTTCTATCATGATATGAATAATATAGCAATATATTTTACATGAAAGGACGGTAATAACCAGTATCAGATTATTCACTGCTCTGGAGAGAGGAGTTAGTGGAAAAAGGGAGAAAATCTGAATTTTAAAATATCAAAAAACAATTGTAAAAAAATATTTACACATGTAACTGAAACTGGAAAGAATTCTATATGAACAAACTTGGAGATTCATTTTGAGTCATCAAAGCAGTGGGGTAAATTAGGGAAATGTCTCCTTCCCTCTCCTAAAGAAAGAGTGGGTCAAAATAATCAAGTATTTTTATCTACATGTCCATAGGAAGATCCTTAGCAAATCTAACCCACACAAGGAGAAAGACATATAAATAAGAGTAAAGGATCAAAAGGTAACAGGCAGAGTTAAAGTTTATGAAGCAGGTAGTCAAAGTCTTTATGAAAATAGCTATAGTAACTGGGAAGGCATGATCTAATAGAGATAATAATTTGTCATAAGAGAGGAGACCTAGTCAATTCAATTCTATTTAAGTAGAGATATCAGTCTCATTTGAATTTCTATTACTATATTACAGGCCAGCCTGTCAGCTTTGGTTGTTTCTCAGATGTCTATAGTTTGGGTACATCATTTGAATTTGAGCACAGAATGAATATGTAAATAGAATTTTAATATATTGGATACAATATTGCAAAATAAGTGAAACATGTATATAGGGAATTCAATCTGTTTCTTTGGCACTTTATTAATTAAAGAAGGGTACTGTACTCACTAGGTGAACTGTGAGGCCCCTTCTACCTCAAAATTATTCTACTACCCAATTTCCCAAAGCTTCAATCAATTGATTACAGATATCTAAAAGAATGTGAACTCTAAAGGTCAGAAACTGCTAATTGTTTTGTCTTTAAATTAGCAACAAGTATCATAGGGATTAATACTTAACGTTTGATAAATTGAATAGAGTTGGATAAACTCTCAAAAGTAGTATCTGTAAAAATACCATTAGACAATTTGAGATATCGTAGAACTAATAATTGTATGATAAATGAGCATTTTTTGAATTGTCAGTCAATAAGATTTAACTCAAATATTGAACAAACTGAAATTTCATTATACTAAGGACCAGGGTTCCTATTCTTGCTTGTTAGCTTATTTGTAGTATTTTTGTTAATTGTATTTTATTGTTTTTCTTGTAACATTGTACATTCCCTAGTTTGGATAAACTCATTTCTCCTTGCAATGGATTCTTTGGGCAGATACTGGAAAGGCAATCTGTGTATATGATCTCTCCTTTGTTTTTCTCTTATTGATGATTTCACATTGTTGGTATGATTTTTTGTCAGGGTCATTGTTTTTAATAGAATTATAACTGTTAATTAAGTATTATAATTGTAATTCAAAAGTATGTTTCACAATTTTCTTATTGGTGGGCAGGAAATTTAGTTTAAAATTTGTGTTATATGAACATAAGTTTATTTTTTTAAAGGAGAAAACTAGGTACCAGAGATATTACATTCCTCTGATGCTGTTCCTCAAACTCATTTCAGATAAAATTAAACTCTAAGTCAAACTTTTTCCAAGACCAAAAATCATTTGGTTGATATTATTTTCCATTTGCACTGATTTTGTTGGGTATGTCTAAACTCAGAGGGAACAGAAATATCATGAGAATGTCAGATTTTCTGCAATGAGATTTCCAGCTTAATTGTACAAACTCAAAAAGTTCAAGAAGGTCAGATAAGTCCTTGATAAGTGTTCAGAATTGTGAAAAGGATTATGATATGGTGGTTAGAAAACCGAATGAGATAAAGGCAACCAAAGGCTTTCCCTATAGTTGCAAGATTTGAAAAGTAATTCAACTTTTTCTTATATTGTTCATTTATAAAATGGAGCTTAATGCCAATTGTTTATTTAAAAAAAATCTCTCACCCTTTTTATTGTTAGTTTCGTAAAACTAACTAAAACTTTGAAAAACAAACAAAAAATCTCTTACTTTCTTAGAATCAATACTAAGTATTGGTTCCAAGGAATAGGGTAATAAAGGCTAGGCAATTTGATTTAAATGACTTGCCCAGGGTCACATAAATAGGAAGTGTCTGAGGTGATATTTAAAGCCAGTATCTCCCATCTATGGGCCTGACTCTCAAGCCACTTAGCCACCTAGTTGCCCATATTGTGTGATTTCTTACAAAAGTATAATTGTTGTTTTTCATAACAGAGCTGTTGTTTTAGAATCTCTCTTACAGGTATACAAGATAGGCTATTTTGGTAAAGTTAGCTGATCTATTCAGCAAATCAAAGTAATTCATTACACTAGCCAATAGAAATGGAATTTTCATTGAACTGAAATATTGTTTGAATGAACCAACAAATTGTTCTGTTATGGGCATGTGTATGCATCTTAGAAGAAAATTCACTTTTCACCAATTATTATTTTCAGAAAACATTTAATGTCCAGCCAGTTTATTCTTTTTAAATACTTTTTTTGCTTCCTACTTTATTTGCTTTTAATAACTTTTATCTTGATTTTATTGTAAACTTCTGAATTGATTATACAATTGATCACTTTTCCCACACCTATTTTAACTCTAATTTTCAAATTCTATTTTCATATTCCATGTAAACCCTATAAAAGCTCAGAACCTCTATTCCAAACTTTAAAAGCACCTGAATTTAATTATTATTATTTTCACTGAATTGAATTTAGATACTATTTCATTCAGTGGAAACTATTGAAATGCATACTAACAGTGTTTTACACAAGAATATTGGATAAATCTAAGTTCCTTTCCCTTCCCTACTAAGTTTCTAATTTAATTTTGTTATGCAGGGAACAACTATTCTATGAACCAGGACTTGCAATCTCTTGTGACTTTCAGATGGGGCAGGCTGACTAGCTTGAAACAGAAATTGTGATTTTGATTAAATCTGGATGCCCTATACAACTGTTTCCTGGGTTCCATACATAGCATCAAAAAAGTAGATTGCTGAGAAGGCATTCTGAGAAATTGATTAACAGTCAACTATAAACAAACAAACAAACAAACAAAACACAGCCATCTATATAACCTCTTTTTATTTAGGTAAGTGATCCATTCTGTAGTCCTCTAGTAAAACAATTTTTAGATAAAGTAAATTCATTAATAGACCTGGAGAAGAAAAAGAGGGAGGGAAGGAGTCAAGAAAAGGTTCATGTGTGAATGAGACCAGTCCACAATTCAAGGACATACTCTAGGTCAGAAAACCTACAGTAGGAGGAGAAACATGATGGTTGGGCCATGGGAGTCAGACAAAGAAATAGACAGAGGAGGATTTCATGAGCTAGAAAAAGAATACTGATGATTGCAGGAAGAAGTTACTTTTGAAAATTTATTTTTCCTTTCAAAATAATTTAAACTACCATTATGGAGTAAATATATATTTCATTTAAAAGTACAAGGAGGGGTGGGAAGACCAATACAGTGGAAGGGAGGAAGAGGTTGATGAAAAGTAATATTTAAATCTTACACTCATTGGAATTGGCTCAGAGAGAGAAGAACAGTCAGATCCATTAATGCAGAGAATTATATCATGCTCCTTAGAGAAGTAGAAGGGTAATAAATGGGCTGGTGGAGATGGAAACAATACAAGGGAGGGAGAGGTTGGAGGATCATTTAAAAGGTATTATAGTAAGAGGGGAATAATGAGAGGGGAGGGTTTGGAAAGGGAGCACATCAGGGCGGGGAAATAGGGGAGACAGATTGAAAGCAAAAAGTTGCATGGGAGGGTAAGAAGAATAAGAGAAAAGACAGAATCAAAGGAGAAAGTCAAAATAGAGGGGAATACACAGAGAGTAATCATAACTGTGAATATAATGGGAGGAAATCACCCATAAAAAGAAAGTGGACAGTAGAATGGATTAAAAACCAGAATCCTACCATATATTGTCTACAAGAAATTCATTTGAGGCAGATAGATATACACAGGGGAAAGGTAAGAGGGTTGAGCAGAATTTACTGGGATTCAACTGAGACAAAGAAGGAAGGTGTAACAATTATGATCTCAGATAAAGCTAAATCAAAATTAAATCTGATTAAAAGAGATAAGGAAGGTAATTACATCTTAATGAAAGGCAGTATAAATAATGAAGAAATAAACTTCCTGGAAGATGGCTGCATAGACCAAGCAAATCTTAAAACCTCTGCACACTTACACACCAAGATAGAAAACAATACCCTTCGAGAAGAAAGAGGATAGAATCTAATAACAGGACAGAGCAGGGGGAACCCTACTGCAGCATAACTAAAGAGGTACACCAAGAAAAAGGCTTCAATTCTTGAACTATTGGGTCTGAGGGCTTAGAAGGGGAATCCCAGGATCCCAGAACACCTACCCCAGGTGCTGTGCAGTCTCCAGTGGCCCAGGAAATCTCAGGGCCAATGGAAACACCAGTCAGGAGAGAGGGCCTTGCTGGCATTGGACTCAGGGAGTCAAACACAGGCACTGGAGAGGTGACTGGAGGAGAAAACCAGAGAAACACAGCAAAAACACCCAGAAGATGGTGGTTTAGAGAGAGGCAAACCCCAGATTTTGATTCTTCAAAATAATTTGGTGAAAGAACAAAGCACAGAAATAATTAATAAATGCATTAAAGACAATGACAATGATGAGACATCTTAACTAAATCTATAGGATGCAGCCAAAGCAGTTTTAAGGGGAACATTTATATCACTGAGTGCACATATTAACAAATTAGTGAGGACAGAGGTTAATGAATTGGGCATAGTTATGATGATAATAACAGATAATTTGGAGAAGCAGATAAATGTGTCAGGACCAAATAGAGCTTCAAGTCAAGAGCCAGAGATTGACAGGCTTCAGTGAGGAAGGAGGGGGTAAAATTCTCCTGGATCACAAACCCCTCTCCCTCTAACAGTTGCTAGTTTCAGTTGGTAATGAAAGGAGGAATGAGATTCTTCTGGTAAGTTTCTGAAATGGTTGAAACCCCAATGATGTTCCTTTTCTTTAATTTATATTCCTCACAGATCTGATAGATGAGTAAAAAGAAGATAGTTATCTAACTGTTGAGGACAGAGAAGATCTTCTTAAGCAGGCAGCAGACAGGATTCAAACTAGATGTCCAGACTGAGTTGTGAGTATCCCCCAAATAATTTTCCAGGCACAGATTTGAAGGTATAGCTTATATTATGTAATAACAAGGAAAACTAGAGAGGTTAATGAGGGGTTTAGGATAATGAAAGGTGACCCTGAACTGTGAGATTGAAGCTGCCCTTCCGCCCTCACAGGAGGGGATGAGACACTTAACTAAAACTGGCTCTCTTGCTATTGATAAATATCTACTAAATATTTGTTGTAATGAAGTTGATATAAACTAACACTACTAAACAGGCTAATCCTTAAATAGTAACCACACTGGCTATGCCACTATAGCTTCTCAAGTAAACCCCCAAGTGTGGAGTAGTAAGCAGGGTGACTGCTCACTTCAACCTCCACCAAATAACTGTCTCAAACCCTTCTCAACTGCCCCCTCACCCAAAGTTCTCCATGGGGATCCCCTGGAATTCTGGGTGAGCTTGTCCCTGTATCTTTGCAGGGATTCCATGCTTTGCATCTCCACATAACAACATGCAACTTAAAAAACTAGAAAATGAACAAATTAAAAATCCTCAGATGAAAACTAAATTAGAAATACTAAAAATCAAAGGAGAAATTAATAAAATTGAAAGTAAAAGAACTATTGAATTAATAAATAAGACTAGAAGCTGGTATTTTGAAAAAACAGATAAAATAGACAAAGTACTGGTTAATCTAATTAAAAAAAAGGAAAGAAGATAACCAAATTAATAGTATCAAAGATGAAAAGGGAGACCTCACCTCTAATGAAGAGGAAATTAAGGCAATCATTAAAAACTATTTTGCCCAATTATATGGCAATAAATTTAGCAATCTAGGTGATATAGATGAATATTTGCAAAAATATAAATTGCCTAGATTAACAGCAGAAGAAAGGGAATACTGAAATAATCCAATATCAGAAAAAGAAATTGAACAGGCCATTAAAGCACTCCATAAGAAAAAAATCGCCAGGGCCTGATGGTTCACAATTGAATTCTATCAAACATTCAAAGAACAATTAATCCCAATACTATACAAATTATTTGAGATAATAAGCAAAGAAGGAGTCTTACCAAACTCCTTTTATGACACAGATATGGTACTGATTCCAAAGCCAGGTTGATCAAAAAGAGAGAAAGAAAATTACAGACCAAACTCCTTAATGAATATAGATACAAAAATCTTAACTAGAATACTATAAAAAAAACTCCAGCAAGTGATCAAGAGGGTTATTCATCATGATCAGGTGGGATTTATATCAGGAATGCAAGGATGGTTAGGAAAACCATCCACATAATTGACCACATCAACAAATAAACCAACAAAAACCACATGGTTATCTCAATAGATGCTGAAAAAGCCTTTGACAAAATACAACACCCATTCCTACTGAAAATACTAGAAAGTATAGGAATAGAATGTTCTTTCCTAAAAATAATAAGCAGTATGTATCTTAAACCAGAAGCAAGCATCATATGCAATGGGATCAAGTGTGAAACAAGGATGCCCATTATCACCTCTATTATTTATCTTTGTACTAGAAACACTAGCAGTAGCAATTAGAGAAGAAAAAGAAATTGAAGGTATTAAAATAGGCAATGAGGAGACTAAGCTATCACTCTTTGCAGATGATATGATGGTCTACTTAAAAAATCCTAGAGAAACAACTAAAAAGCTAGTGGAAATAATCAAAAACTTTAGCAAAGTTGCAGGATACAAAATAAATGCACATTAATCATCAGCATTTCCATATATTTCCAACATATCATAGCAGTAAGAGGTAGAAAGAGAAACAACATTTAAAATCACCCTAGACAATATAAAATACTTAGGAATCTATCTACCAAAACAAACACAGGAATTATACGAACACAACTACAAACACTTTCCAACTAAGTAAAAACTAGATATAAACAATTGGAAAAACATTGAGTGCTCATTGGTAGGATGAGCTAACATAATAAAAATGACCTTTCTACCTAAATTAATTTACTTATTTAGTGCCATACCTATCAAAATACCAAAAACCTTTTTTACTGCATTAGAAAAAAATATAATAAAGTTTATTTGGAAGAACAAAAGATCCAGAATATCAAGGGAAATAATGAAAAAAAATGGAAGGAAGGTGGCTTAGCAGTACCAGATATTAACGTATACTATAAAGCAGCAATCATCAAAACAATACGGTACTGGCTAAGAGATAGAAGGGAGAATCAGTGGAATAGACTTGGGGTAAATGATGTCAGCAAAACAGTGTATGATAAACCCAAAGTGCCCAACTTTTGGGACAAAAATCCACTATTTGACAAAAACTGATGGTAATATTTGAAAACAATATGGGAGAGATTAGGTTTAGATCAACATCTCTCACCCTACACCAAGATAAATTCAGGATGGGTGAAAGACTTGAATATAAAGAAGGAAACTGTAAGTAAATTAAGTGAACACAGAATAGTATACTTGTCAGATCTCTGGGAAAGGAAAGATTTTAAAACCAAGGAAGAGTTAGAGAAAATTAAAAAAATGTAAAATGAATAATTTTGAATAAATTAAATTAAAAAATTTTTGTACAAACAAAAACAATGCAGCCAAAATCAGAAGGGAAACAACAAACTAGGAAAAAAATCTTTATAACAAAACATTCTGACAGAGGTCTAATTACTCAAATATACAAGTAGCTAAATCATTTGTATAAAAAATCAAGCCATTGCCCAATTGATAAATGGGCAGGGGACATGAATAGGGAATTTTCAGATAAAGACATTATAAGTATCAATAAGCACATGAGAAAGTCTTCTAAATCTCTAATAATTAGAGAAATGCAAATGAAAACAACTCTGAAGTACCACCTCACACCTAGCATATTGGCTAAAATGATAGTAGAGGACAGTAATGAATGTTGGAGGGGATGTGGCAAAATTGGGACATTAATGCATTGCTGGTGGAGCTGTGAACTAATCCAACCATTCTGGCTGGCAATTTGGAACTATGCCCAAAGAGCGATGATAAAAGAATGTTTGCCTTTTGATCCAGCCATACCATTGCTTGGATTGTATCCCAAAGAGATCATAGATAAACAGACTTGTAAAAAAATATTTATAGCTGTGCTTTTAGTGGTGGCAAAATAATGGAAAGCAAGGGTATGCCCTTCAATTTGGGAATGGCTGAACAAATTGTGGTATATGTTGGTGATGGAATACTATTGTGCTAAAAGGAATAAGGAATAATTATTTATTATTATTATTATTATTATTATTATTATTATTCCTATTGACTCCCAGTGGAGCATAGGGCTGCAACCATCTCACACCAGTGGACTCTGTTCTGGGCAACTTCCCCCAACTGGGCCCATGTCACTCTGACAGTCCCTGTCTCATTCTTGGCATATCTCCGCCAAGTCTGCTTTCGTCCCCCAACACTCCTCCTCCCTGGTGGGCCCCAGCTCAGTGCCTGTCCAGCTACACTGTCCTCCAATTTTCATAGAGTCCTGACTGATGGAACACCGAACTGTTCCCTCCCAGAGTCTGGCATTAGAGATCCCCTCAGGCCATCCGATGTCCAAGATGTGACACAGGCACCCATCAACAAAGACCTGGAGTTTGTTGGCTTTTGCCAGCACGCGTCATGGACTCTGTTGGAGAGCAATCTTCCAGACTAGGTGATGGTTGGTTTTGTTGGTTTAATGAGGTTGCAGTTTCTGTAGCAAGAGTGATTTTTATGGGGTGAGGTTGCTAGCCTCGCGCCCAACCCTCCTCCTTTTTCAGCCGGGCTTGGGACCGTCCTTGGTGGAGTTAAAAGGAATAATAAACTGGAGGAATTCCATGTGAACTGGAAAGACCTCCAGGAATTGATACAGAGTGAAAGGAGCAGAGCCAGAAGAACATTGTACACAGAGATTGATACACTGTGGTAAAATCGAATGTAATGGACTTCTGTACTAGCAGCAATGCAATGACCCAAGACAATTCTGAGGGAGTTAAGGAAAAGAACGCTACCCACATTCAGAGGAAGAACTACAAGAGTGGAAACACAGAAGAAAAACAATTGCTTGAACACTTGGGTTGATGAGGACATGATTGGGGATGTAGACCTGAAAAGACCAGACCAATGCAACTATCCATAATATGTAAATAAGTCTTGACTGACCACACATGTTAAAACCAGAGGAAATGCAAGTTAGCTGGGGGTACAGGGTTTGAGGGGGTGAAGGGTATAGAAAAGATGAATTATGTAACCATAGAAAATTTTTCTAAAAATAAAAAATTAAAAATAAATGAAGAAATATTAGTACTCAAAATATTTGCACCTAATGGCATAGCACTAATTTCTAAAGGAGAAATTCAAGAAGCTTAAGGAGGAAATAGTAAAACCATACTAGTGAGGGACCTCAACCTTACCCTATCAGTACTAGATAAATCAAACCAAAAAATAAATAAGAAAGAAGTAACGGATGTGATTGAAATCTTAGAAAAATTAGAACTAATAGATTTCTGGAGGAAAAAAAAGAGGAATAAAAAGGAAAATGCCTTCTTCTCAGGAGCACATCACACATATACAAAGTTTAACAATGTACTAGGGCATAAAAACATTGCAAATAAATGTATAAAAGCAGAAATAATAAATAAAAATTTTTAAACAATATTGAAATAAAAATCATAATTAATAAGTGTTTATGGAGAGGTAAATTTAAAATTAATTGGAAACTAAATGATCTAATTCTTCAAAATTGGTAGGTCAAAGAACAAATCAAAGAAACAATTACTGATTTCATTGAAGAGAATGACAATGAGGAAACAGCATATCAAAATCTATGGGATATAGCCAAAGAAGTACACAGGGGGAAATTTATATCAGGGAAAGTGCATATGTTAACAAATCAGAGTGGGAAGAGGTCAATGAATTGGCGATGCAACATAAAAAAACTAGAAAGAGAAGAAATTAAAAATCCCCTGATAGGGCCTCCCAGGTTAAGATGGCAGCAGAGTAAAAAGCAGCATTTAACCTCTCCTAACCAAAACATACAGGACTCCTCAAGGGGACATATAAATAAATCCAGACGAAAGGAGGATCCCACAACAGGCCTCAGAGTGGAAGGTACATGGAATCAGGGCATTTCCATGCTACAAAGGGGTGAAATAGCTCTCACTAAATCACAGGCTTAGCAACCCTCTCCCAACCCCAACACCACCTACAGAGCCAAAGCCAGCTCAAAAGAAATAGAGAAAGTTTGGGGTACCCATTGAGTCACTGGCAGCTCTAGGGCCTATTCCTAAGAGCAGCAAGACTTAGGACCACAAAAGGCTAAAGAACCCACACGGACTTTGAGCGAGGACACGGAGAGCAGGCGCGGGTGGAGGCAGACACAGGCGGGAGTGAAGGCTCTGAAACCCTGAGGGGGAACCAGTGCAGACGGGTATATGACTGTGGAAGTAGTTCCCTGAGACTTGTAAAGGAACCTCCAGCAGAGGATCAAGCAAGAGGGTCCACCAGGGGGTTGACCTTGAGAACAACCAGACCTGAGACCTCAGGAGTCTAAAGAGCACAGACAGACCCTGAGCAAGAGGATAAAGCTGAGAAGGGGTTGGGCTAACAACAATGGCAACCCAGAATCATGAAGCCCAGAAGAGAAAGATTAACAACAAGAAGAAATCTCTAACACTCAACAACTTTTAAACAGAGAAAATCCAGACATCCAAGCAAACAGAAGAGGAGAACAAACAAGCAATCACATCTGGACCTTCCCAAAATAATGAAAACTGGTCACAAGCTCTTGAAGAGTTCAAATCTAAGATGACAAGAAAGTTGGAAAAGATTTGGCTACAGAATTGGGAAATAGCTGGAAAGGAAATCAGGCAAGAAAATAACAATTTAAAAGGCAGAATTTTGCAATTGGAAAGTGAGGCTCAGAAATCAAATGAACTGATAAGCAAATTGAACATCAGAAATGACCAGATTGAAAAGGAAAAATAGTCCCTAAAGGCTAGAATTGAGCAATTAGAAGCTAATGATCACTCAAGACAGCAAGAACAAATAAAACAAAGTCAAAAGACTGAAAAAATACAAGGAAACATGAAATATCTCAAAGAGAAAGTGACAGACCAAGAAAACCAGTCTAGAAGAGATAATTTGAGAATCATTAGTCTCCCTGAAAAAATAGAAATTTGTACTCCATACTAAAAGAAATTATTCAGCAAAATTGCCCTGAAGTTCTACAATAAGACAGCAATATAGACCTTGAAAGGATCCAAAGATCACGCTCTACACTAGACCCAGAAAAGACAATGCCCAGGAATATAATAGCCAAATTCAAGAGCTTCCAAGTAAAAGAAAAAAATCTTACAAGAAGCCAGAAAGAGACAATTCAAATATCAAGGAGCATCAATCAGGATCACACAGGATCTGGCAGCCTCCATGCTAAAACTCCACAAGGCTTGGAATATGATATTCAGAAAGACAAGAGAGCTGGGCCTTCAACCATGGATCAACTACCCATCAAAACTGACTATATACTTCCAGGGGAAAGTACGGGCATTCAACAAAATGGAAGATTTCCAAGTATTTGCACAGAAAAGACTAGGACTGAATGGAAAGTTTGATATCCAACCACAAAAATCAAGAGAAACATGAAAAGGTAAATAAGAAACAGAGGGGAAAGAAAGAAAACTCATAATTTTTAAATTTGCCTTTTTAAGGGCCTCAGTAAGATCTAATGATCTGTATTCCTATGTGGAGAAATGCTATGTATAATTCTCTGTAGTGAACTTTATTCACTAGTATAGTATTCACTATTATAGTAATCAGAAGAATAATTCATAGGGAGAGGGTAGAATACAAAATGGTCTAAGATGATATGGGGGGTGGGAAAGAAGGGGGTGAATAGCAGGGGATACCAAGAGAAACTTGAGAGAATAAGAAAAATAGGATATTCTATTACACACAAAGAGGGCATGGGAAGGGGAGGGGACAAATACTATTATAAGAAGGAGAGGAAGAGAGCATTAAGAGGTAATATTTAAACCTTACTCTAAGTGTAATCAACCCGGAGAGGGAAGAGTAGCTATATTATCCATTGGGATATAAAACTCTATCTAACCCTACTGAGAAAGTCAGAAGGGATAAACCAAGGGGAGCAGGGGAGAGGGGCGGTCAAAAAAGGGAGGGGAGAAGAAGGGAGAGGGAATTCATTAGGCTTTTAAAAATAAAAAGAGGGGAGAAATAAGGGAGGGGGTAGAAAGGGAAGTTAATCAAGGGAGGGAATAAGGGATACTGGCTTAAAGCAAACCACTGGTTTAAAAGGAAATAGTTTAAGAAGAAGGGGTAGGAATAGGGGTGGATACAAAAATGTCAGCATATGCACAACTGATAAATATAACTCTGAATGTGAATGGGATGAACTCACTCATAAAATGGAAGCAAATAGCAGAGTGGATTAAAAACCAAAATGCTACCATATGTTTTCTACAAGAAACACATATGAGGCGGGTGGACATACACAAGTTTAAGGTTCAGGGTTTGAGCAAAATCTTTTGGGTGTCAAATGAGAAAAAGAAGGCAGGAGTGGCTATTATGATTTCAGACAAAGCCAAAGTAAAAATAGATATGATTAAAAAAGACAGGGAAGGTCATTACATCCTGATTAAAGGCAGTATAAACAATGAGGAAATAACACTGCTCAATATGTATGCACCAAGTGGCATAGCATCCAAATTCATAAAGGAGAAACTGGCAGAGCTCAAGAAGGAAATAGATGGTAAAACCATAATAGTGGGAGATCTAAATATTCCTCTTTCAAATCTTGATAAATCACCAAAAAATAAATAAGAAAGAGGTAAGAGAGGTGAATGAAGTCCTAGAAAAATTAGATTTAATTGATATGTGGAGAAAAATAAATAGGGACAAAAAGGAATACACCTTCTTTTCAGCTGCACATGGTACATTCTCAAAGATTGACTATGTAATAGGGATTAGAAACATTGCAAACAAATGCAAAAGAGCAGAAATAATAAATGTAACCTTCTCAGATCATAATGCAATAAAAATAATAATTAGTAAGGGCACCTGCATATGCAAATCAAAAACTAATTGGAAATTAAATAATATGATTCTCCAAAACCAATTCGACAAAGAAGAAATCATAGAAACAATCAACAATTTCATTGAAGAGAATGACAATGATGAGACATCCTACCAAAATCTGTGGGATGCGGCCAAGGCAGTACTCAGGGGGAAATTTATATCCTTGAGTACATATATTAACAAATTAGGGAGGGCAGAGATTAATGAATTGGGCAAGCAACTCAAAAAATGAGAAAGCGAGGAAATTAAAAATCCCCAGATGAAAACTAAATTAGAAATACTAAAAATCAAGGGAGACATTAAGAAAATCGAAAGTAAAGGAACTATTGAATTAATAAATGAGACCAGAAGCTGATATTTTGAAAAAACAGATAAAATAGACAAAGTACTGGTCAATCTAATAAAAAAAAGGAAAGAAGAAAACCAAATAGACAGTATCAAAGATGAAAAGGGAGACCTCACCTCTAATGAAGAGGAAATTAAGGCAATCATTAAAAACTATTTTGCCCAACTATATGGCAATAAATATAACAATATAGGAGATATGGATGAATATTTACAAAATATAAATTGCCTAGATTAACAGAAGAAGAAATAGAATACCTAAATAATCCCATATCAGAAAAAGAAATTGAACAAGACATCAAAGAACTCCCTAAGAAAAAATCACCAGGGTTTGATGGATTCACAAGTGAATTCTATCAGACATTGAAAGAGCAACTAATCCCAATACTATACAAATTATTTGATATGATAAGCAAAGAAGGATTCCTACCAAATTCCTTTTATGACACAAATATGGTACTGATTCCAAAGCCAGGGAGATCAAAAACAGAGAAAGAAAACTACAGACCAATCTCATTAATGAATATAGATTCAAAAATGTTAAATAAAATACTAGCAAAAAGACTCCAGCAAGTGATCATGAGAATTATTCATTATGATCAGGTAGGATTTATACCAGGAATGCAATGATGGATTATTAGGAAAACCATCCATATAACCGACCATACCAATAACCAAACCAACAGAAATCACATGATTATCTCAAGAGATGCAGAAAAAGCTGTTGACAAAATACAAAACTCATTCCTATCGAAAACACTAGAAAGTATAGGAATAGAAGGGCCTTTCCTAAAAATTATAAACAGTATATAGTTAAAACCATCACAAAGCATCACCAGGAATTAGTATAATTTAGGAGCCTTCTCAATAAGATCAGGACTGAAACAAGGATACCCATTATCACCTCTATTATTTAACATTGTACTAGGACACTAGCAGTAGCAATTAAAGATGAAAAAAAAATTGAAGGGATTAAAGTAGTCAGTGAGGAGACTAAACTATCATTCTTTGCAGATGATATGGTGGTCTACTTAAAGAATCCCAGAGAATCAAATAAAAAAATTAGTGGAAATAATTAACAACTTTTGCAAAGTTACGGGATACAAAATAAACCCACATAAATTATCAACATTTCTGCATATTTCCAACACAACTCAGGAGCAAGAGTTAGAAAGAGAAATTCCATTTAAAATCACTGGAGACAATGTAAAATATCTAGGAATCTATTTGTCAAGACAAATACAGGGATTATATGAACAAAAGTACAAAACACATTCCACACAATTAAAACTAGATGTAAATAATTTGGAAAATCTTAATTGTTCATGAGTAGGATGAGCTAATATAATAAAAATGACAATGCTAAGCAAATTAATTTACTTATTCAGTGCCATATCTATCAAACTACCAAGAATTTATTTTTTTGTGGAATTAGTAAAAAAAAAATTCAACACAATTCATTTGGAAGAACAAAAGATCAAGAGTATCAAGAGAACTAATTAAAAAAAATGAAGGATGGAGGCCTCGAAGTACCAGATCTTAAGCTGTACTATAAAGTGGTGATCTGAAAACAATATGGTACTGGCTAAGAGATAAAAGGGTGAATCAGTGGAATAGACTTGGAATAAATGACCTCAGCAAGATCCCACAATACCACTACTGGGTCAAAGAGACAATAAGAAAAAGATAAATCTACAAAAATATTTATAACTATTATAGTAGTGGCAAAAAATTGGAAAATCTCAAGTGTTCATTGATTGGGGAATGGTTGAACAAATTTTGGTATCTGATGTTGATGGAATACTACTGTGCTGAAAGGAGTGATGAACTGAAGGAATTACATATGAACTAGAAAGTCCTCCTGAAGTTGATACAGAGCAAAAGGAGTTGAACCAGGAGAAAATTGTATGCAGAAACCTGATGCATTGTGGCACAATCAAATGTAATGGACTTCTTTACTAGTAGCAATGCAATGATCCAGGACTGTCATGAGGATTTATGAGAAAGAATGCTATCCACATCCAGAGAAAGACCTTTGGGAGTAGAAATGCAGAAGGACAACATATGATCATTCACATGGTTTGATGAATATGATTAGGGATTTTGACTTTAAATGATCACTCTATTGCAAATGTTACTAATGTGGAAACAGGTTTTGAACAATGATAAATGTATAACCGAGTATAGTTGCTTGTCAACTCAGGGAGTAGAAAGTGAAGAGGGGAGGGAAAGAACATGAATTATATAACCATGGAGAAATATTCTAAATAAATTAATTAATTACTTTTTAAAACACCATTAGAAATCATCAAGTTGAGCCTATAAGAGCTAGGCATCTTCTACAAAGTATAATCCATTTTTCTATCACCAAAAAAGGAATATTTTGGAGGGTTTTTTTTGACTTAAAATTGACCTAGAAGTCTTGCTTTCACTTAGAAACATTAATTGTGATACTTTTTAAGGTTGTTGATAAGTTGAGGAGCAGAATTACTCTGGATTTATAAAAAATATATAAATATATTTGAAATAATAGAAAAATCATCACTTTTTGTGGGCATAGTTACAGGCCCGTAGTTGTTAATTATTATATATTTAACGAGTACTGGAAATACAAAGAAAGGAAAATAAAACCTCCCTATTCTTTAGGAGCTTACAATCTGATGGGAGAAACAACATGCAAACAATTATGTACAAACTAGTTATGTATGAGATAATTTGAAAGTAATTTTAAAGGGAAGATATTAAGAAAAATCAGGAAAGACTTCTTATAAAAAGTTGGTTTTTAGAACTCAAGGGATTTCAAGGAAGTCAGAGAAGTCAGGAACCATAAACAAGGAGGGCAAGCATTCCACATATGGAGGAGAGTAAATGAAAATGTCCAGTTGGGAAATGAAATGTTGTGTATGGGGAACATCAAAAAGGCAAGCATCATTAACTCATAGAAGGGAATTGGGTTCCAGAAGATAAGAAGAGATGGAATATGTCATGTTAGGAATTACTTTACCAACCAAAGAGAAGATCTTGCATTTGAATCTATAAGTGATAGGGAACTATGAAAATATATAATGGGTGGATTGGGATAAACTGACACTAGAAAAATCACAGGGTGTTACATATTCCATTCAATTCCTCAAACATTAACTAAGTGCCTATGATGCACAAAGCAGTAGGATTTATGATGGGAATATAAAGATAAAAGCCCTCAAAGCTTACATTCTACTATTCAGAGATGATGGTGGTACTAAGATAACTATGTGTTTGTTGTTCAGTCATTTTTAGTTATGTGTGATTCTTTGAGAACTCATTCGAGATTTTCTTGGCAAGGGACTGAAACAATTTGCCATTTCCTTCTCTAGTTCATTTTACACATGAGGAAACAGAGGCAAAAAAGAAAAAAGTGTTAAATGACTTCCCCAAAACCCAGCTAACACATGAAGCCAGATTTGAAATCAGGAAGATGGATCTTCCTGCCTCTGGGCTTGATGCTCTATCTACTGAACTACCTAGCTGCCCCTACAAGAACTACAGTAACAAGAAAAATGAGACAGAAAAGAAAATCACTTACAAGGACATCTAAGAATGGCTTTAAGAAAAGTTACCTGAATTAGTCCTTTGCTTAGGCTATCTGAAATCTCTTTAATAAAAACATATTTAATCATGTATTAAAAACCTCCATTCATACTTTCCCACTTCTAAATCATACTTCCCCTTGAATCTCCCCAATTTTCTTTTTTAGATATGATAGATATAATTTTGAAACATTTATCCCCTGAAGGTCAAGGTAAAGTTGAAAGGGAAGTTTGTAAATGAAAAGGGAAAGGGAAGGATGAAGAAGGTTAATCAACCTCTACCTCACCAATCCAGCTATAATTACTTTACCTGCCAGTATCTTCAGTCCAATACTCTCAACTGCCAGAATTTCTGCCTTCAGGATACGATTAAATCATATCTATATTGCTGGCCTTGGCCAGTTTTTGTTCCTAAAGTCTCAGGCTATAGAAGCAATTGCCACAGCTGTACCTCTATAATTGGTCCCAGGTACTCTGGCTGTCTGATTTCAGAGTTCAGGAAAGCAGACAGTAAGTCTTTCTAAAAGTAAAATTGATTATATTTTTTTCATTCAGAAAATGACTGGAAAACAAGTATAGAAATAATTTCTGAGTTAGTTGTATGGGCTCAATCACAACTTATTTTAGAAAATATTAAAAGCAATTCAAACAATGAGAAAGGGGAAAACATGAAAAAAGGATAATGATATGCAATTTAAAAAAATAAAGTTTTTATTTATTTATTTAACCTTTTTTTTAAAATTCAAGTTCTGAATTCTCTTCTTCTCTCCAGCCCCTACCTATCCACTGAAATAGCAAGCAATATGATATGAAATATACACTTGAATGATGCCAAACATTTTCATTAGTCATTTTGCAATAAAGAAAAGCAAGACAAATAAGCTGAAAAAATATTCTCCAATCTGCACTCACTCATCATCAGTTTTCTCTCTTGAGATAGATAGTGTTTTTCACTTTGAGTCATTTATTATCTTTGATTATTGTATTGATGAGAATAACTAAATATTTCACAGTTGATCCTCCTTACAATATTGCTCTTACTATGCACAGTGTTCTCCTGTTACTGTTTATTTCATTTTGCATCAGTTCATATGTCTTCCTGAATATTTTTCTGAAAGTACAATGCTCATAATTTCTTATAACACAGTAGTATTCCATCACAATCATATGTCACAATTTGTTCAGCCATTTACTAACTGATAAACCTACCCCAATTAAAGATTCCCTTAGATGATATTCAATTAAAGGATCTTCACACTGATCTACATCAGAAAGATGACAACAAAAGGAAATATATAAGCAGAGATACTACTGATAATTATATTTTCTTAACAAAGCTTAGCTAATGGAAATAAAAAATGACTAAAAGACCTTATAAACAAATTAATGCAGCTAACATTTGATTTACTTACCATGAAGAGATGCAGAAAGATATAGTGGCTGAGAAAAAGATCAAGACAGTCTGAAATTAGATGAAATAATTTGAGTAGGATAGTGAAAAATTATTAGTGTCATTTCATAAACCATCAAGTAGTAGTAAATGGAAAAAAAAAACAATCTTTTAACCAAGGATGGTGAGAAGTGCAACTAAGCAAAATAACCATAAAGGCATTTAAAGATAAAACTAGAATTACAATAACAAATTGATTTTTAAAAAATAAACAGATCTGAAGAACTCTTACAGTTTCTTAGTTTATGGGGTGTTCAGGTAGAATTAAGTTCATTTGGTGTGAGTGCTAACAGAGGACTTTTCAGAGTTTCTTATCCATCTTTGTTGTCTATTTTTTCACCCAATTTTCACTTATATCTCTAAATATCTATAGCATGCACAGTGGCTACAAAACCTTCTTGGCAGGCAGACCAAAAAACTAAGTTGAGGATAACTTAAAGGCTTCAAAACCCATTGGCAAGATAGGGAGAATATTTACGCAAAGTATATGAGGATTTCCCTTAACAGAATGGGAGATTGAGAAAAATTTGTTCCAACAGCTGTGAAAAGTGACTTGAGAAATGTGCTGTGGAGCAGGTTAGACATTATCACATACATTAGACATAACTTGCTTAGACATCAAAAATGTCAAGGCCACCCACTGCATACTGAACCATCACCTGTAGTCTTGAATTTGTCTTTCCACTGGGCTTGATAACTCTGGAACAGAGAGTGAAGCTGAGGACTTTGTGCCATTCTGCCTCACTTAAATCTAATTCACATCCATGATGTCATTGTTTCTCTGAAATGAAGAATGAGCAACATCGCTCCTATACTTATACTATAAAATCATAGTCAACATTGTACTTGAAGAAGTAGAAAATAGAAATGGCAAGAAGAAAGTAAACAAGGAAATATTAGATGGATTAAACCAAGGATACAGAGAAGAGATTCTTACCAAGTAATATATAATCATTTATGCTCTTGAGGGACTTTTTTAAAGATATCTAAAAGAAGGGAAAACACTAAAGTCTCAGGGGAAAAATAATTCATGCCTTATTTTAAAATGACAATTTCATTTAAAATAGTATTAATTATTGGCACATATGCCTATTTTTACATTTACTAAAATATATGGGAAGAATACAGAGATATTTTAGGAATCCTTGATGATATTATATGAAATAGGAAAATTTTTGTAGATTATATTCTCAAGTATATAATATGGTTCTAGAAACACAATTAATTATACCATATCCCAAGTTCCAAATTCTACTGTGTTTTTTAATCAAAGATCATAAAATGCTATTTTGTGATGGAAAAAACAACTTAAACCCCTCTTCTTATGTAGCATGATTGCAGTTAGAGTTGACTATATAGTGTAGGATACAGCAGATTCTATTTTGTTTATTGCTTAAAGAGTATCTAAATGCATTTACTAAAGAAAAATCCCCTTTAAAACTCTTCTTCTTCTTTATGATATCCCCTTGATGTAAAAATTATACATATTTTATTGAAAAAATATAACCGTGGAGATAATGTTGTATAACAATCCTTTTATCAAACTAAGCATAAAACAGGAAAATGTACATTCCCCAAAAGTACTAAAAGTTAACACTGTCAGAAATGAGAAAGGCAAACTGGATGAACTATACAGCCCCTATCCACTCCAAACATATGAATACATGACCTTTTCATACTGATAATTCTATACATCTATTCTATACATATCTGTCATATCGTTGATATACAAACTCTGTTGATATTGATCATAATTCATTCATTTCTGTTTAGTTTGTCCTCCCCTTAAATATTGCATGGAATTTTCTTCCTTGTTTACAAATATCATTGGATAATTTCAATTGCCTAGTAATCATCACTGTTTTTTTTTTTTAATTTGCAAACCCATTTTTCCTTCAGTCTTACATGTCTTTAATGGCATGTTTCTGCATCATTTTCTCAGGAAATTCTTAGTTAATAATATTCTGTAGCCTGCTTACACCCAAAATTACTTTTCAATTGCCTTTCATGTGACCTTTACCTTTAACTCTATAGAGACCATACTATTTCATGACTCAGAGCCATATAGCATCAGCAGATGTGATGGTTGTTAAAAAGATTGTCCTTTGCTTCGGTGCGAAGTGGACTCATAAAAAGTACTACATGATTTTCCAAAGCCAATCCAGCCTATTTTTCTTTTCCTGTCAACTCTGGGCATAGCTCCTTGTCTTCTCACAGTTTCTATGCAAGACATATATACCTTTGACTCATCTGTCAATACCTGAGTATTAAGGACACTATTATTTTAAAAGTTGAGGAGAAAGAGAAAAGGTAACATTTGCATTTTTGTTTAGAAGGATGGATTGTTTACACAACAAGAATAGGAGGTCTTACAAAAAGATAAAAGCCAATATTTTCAATTCAACAAAATTGAAAGATTTTGTATCAACAAATTTAATGGGGAAGCAGAGCCAAGGTGGTGTAGTAGAGGCCTGGAAATTTTGAACCTTTCTGAGAATCCTCTCCAATCAATCTTAAAGTAGTACTTCTAAGTGAATTTGGAATTAACAGAACCAACAAGGGAGTGGAGTGAAGCAATTTTTTCTGCAGAAAACAACTTAGAAGGTAGGCAGAGAGTTTCTGTTTTACTGGGTGAGCGGAGAGCATAGCCTAACAGGAAGGCCTAATCAAAGAGCACCTGCCACTTAGCCCATCCCAAAGCTTGGGTTTCTGAAACTGGGCCCCAGCCAAAATTGAGACTCCAAAATCCAACTTAAACCAATAGCAGAACACCCCCCACACCTATGCCTTAAAGTTCCAAGCCCTAAAAGGGAGCTCCAGAGCCCCACACAAGGAGGAACTGGGCCCCAAAACAGGGCAATGCAATCCACAGTACAATAGGCTGATCTAAGGCAAGAGTGAGGCTCCGAATCCTTGACCAAGCCAGTTGAGAGGCCCCAAATCCCAGTGCAAAGCAGTCTGCAGGGTACCTGGCCTATAAAAGCCTAGAATGAGGACTGGAGTCCCTTCCCATGTATATGGTGAGGCCCTGAGCTCAAGCACAAGATAGATCATAGTGCTTTGAGCCATGCAAACCATCAACATTCCACAGAGTATAGTTAAATCATAGTGGGAGGTGGCTTTCATGTCACTTTAAAAAAAACTAGAGTTTGCAAAAATCCAGAACTAGAGATGAAGGTAACCGCAAGGAAAATATGAAGCTTAAGAGATTCCATCTTCTACTTTGAGAACTGAGGTCAACTTTAAGATAAAAGTAATAGTTTAAAAACAAATCTGAGGAAATGAGCAAATAGCAAAAAGAAGGAAGCAAACAAACAAACAAATAAATAAATAACTAGAGAAAAATATGAAGACAAAGAATATCAAAGCTCAGACTGAGAGAGACATTGAGTTGAACTTAGCCACACACAAAACATCCAAAAAAAAAAAAAGGAATTGATTTCAGATTCTGGAAGAGTTCAAAAGGAAATTCAAACATCAAATTAGAGAGGCAGAAGAAAAATGAGATAGAGAAATGAAACCAATGTAAGAAGTAAATAACAGCATAAAAAACAGAATTGACCAAATGGGAAAGGAGATTTAAAAACCTCCTGAAGAAAATAATTTCTTAAAAGTGAAAGCTGTGAAAATAGGAGTTAATGACTACATGAGACATCAAGAAATAATAAAAACATAATCTAAAGAATGAAAAAAGAGAAGAAAATATGAACTATCATTGAAAAAACAACTGAACTGGGTGGTGGAGTCAAAATGGTGGCTTAGGAACACCAAAACCTCTCTAACAATTCTTCCATACCAATTTTTAAAGCACGCTTCAAAAAAAAAAATAAGAGAGAGAGAGAGAAATCTAAACCCAATAAGAAGTCACAGGATTCTCTAACTGAACACAACTAGAAAGGTACAGGGAACCTATTTTCATGGGATAAGGGAATGATAGGCCAACTAAATGCCTTCCCCCACCCACCATGGGGAGACCTACAATAAGACTAGGCTGTCTTTGTGAGCCCCAGACAGAGATTGCAGCTGTAAGGGAATGCCTCTGCTCCACCTTTTGAGGTCCAGGGCTCTGACAATGGCTGGCAGGGAGAAACTTGTGGGGAGGGCACATCAGATTAGACACTTTACTCCCACTAGCTACTGTGAAGATTTTTTCCCCAGGCTACCTCAGAGGATTAGGTCAACTTCTTGAATCCAGTATAACAGCAAAGGATTGAGAAAAGAGAAGATTCAGCCTTATTGCAGAGAAGCTCAAACACTTGGTTCAGTAAAACAACAAAGGGAAAAGTTTATAGTCCATAGGGAGGCAAAAACAAACAAACAAACAAACAAATAAATGAGGTGAGTGATCAAGAGAAAAAAGTTATAGTTGAAAGACTCTGTGGGGATAAAGACCAAAGAAGAGAAATATTGGGGGAGAATGGGATACGGGTTACATCAATAAAAACGTCAAAATTTTTTTTAAAAATTAAAAAGGTAATTGGATGCAGGTTTGTGGAGGAGATAAGCAAGGAATTAAAAATAAAGAACGACAGGTTGAAGAAAAATAGCAACCTAAAAAGCAAAATAGTTCATTTGGAAAAAGAAGCACAGAAATCAAAAGAAGAAAAAAATGAATTTAAAGACAGAATTGTCCTGCTGGAAAATGATGGAAAAAAGTCAGAAGAACAGAAGAATGACTTACCATATCAATTAAAAAAAAACAGAAATCACATGATAATCTCAATAGATGCAGAAAAAGCCTTTGACAAAATGACGAAATAAAATACTCATTCCTATTGAAAACACTAGAAAGTATAGGAATAGAAGAGTCCTTCCTCAAAATAATAAACAGTATATATTAAAACCGTCAGCAGGCATCATCTCCAATGGGGATAAATTCGAAGCCTTCCCAATAAGATCAGGAGTGAAGCAAGGATGTCCATTATCACTTCTATTATTTAATTTAGTTATTATTTAATATTTTACTAGAAAAACTAACAGTAGCAATTAGAGAAGAAAAAAGTAATTGAAGAGATTAAAGTAAGCAATGAGGAAACTAAACTATTATTCTTTGCAAATGGTATACTTAAAGAATTCTAGAAAATCAACTAAAATGCTAAAGGAAATAATTAATAACTTTAACAAAGTTGCAGGATACAAAACAAACCCATATAAATCATGAGTATTTCTATAAATTTCCAATAAAAATTAACAGGAAGATTTAGAAAGAGGGACTCATTTATACCACTCTGGACAATATAAAATACTTGGGAATCTATTTGCCAAGACAAACACAGGAATTATGTGAACACAATTACAAAACACTTTTTACATAAGTAAAGTTAGACCTAAATGATTGGAAAAACATTAATTATTTATGGGTAGGCCTAGCTAATATAATAAAAAGGACAACCCTACCTAAATTAACTTACTTGTTAAGTTCCATACCTATCAAACTACCAATAAATATTTTTATAACATTAGAAAAAATATATAACAAAGTTCATCTAGAAGAACAAAAGATCAAGAATGTCAAGTGAACTAATGAAAAAAAAATGTAAAGGATTTTAGCCTGGCAGTGTCAGATCTTAATCTGTACTATAAAGCAGTGATCATCAAAATAATATGATAATGGCTAAGAAATTAAAGGGTGGATGAATGGAATACATTAGAGATAAATGACCTCAGCAAGTTGGTATTTGATAAACCCAAAGATCACAGCTTTGGGCACAAGAACTAACTATTTGATATAAAATTGCTGGGAAATCAAAAGAGGTAAGGAAAGAATTATATTTTTTATTTTTTGTATTTTTTTAAATTTTAAATTAATTAATTTAAAATATTTTTCCAGGTTACATGATTCATGTTCTTTCTCTCCCCTCCTCCCACCCATCTCCCATGTGAGCCAGTGAGCAATTCCACTGGGTTTTACATATGTCATTAATCAAGACCTATTTCCATATTATTAATCATTTAGTCTACATCAATAATCATATCCCCATCAAACCATGGGATAAAGTAAATATTTTTCTTCTGCAATTCTACTCCCACAGTTCTTTCTCTGGATGTGGATAGCGTACTTTCTTATAAGTCCCTAAGAATTGTATTGGATCATTGCATTGCTGCTAGTAGAAAAGTCCATTACATTTGATTGTGCCATAGTGTATCTGTCTCTGTGTACAATATTCTCCTGATTCTTCTCCTTTCACTCTGCATCAGTTTCTGGAGGTCATTCAAGTTCATATGGAATTCCTCCAGTTCATTATTCCTTTTAGGACAATAGTATTCCATCACCTACAGATACCACAATTTGTTCAGCCATTCCCCAATCAAAGGGCATCCCCTCATTTTCCAATTTTTTGCTACCACAAAGAGCAAGGCTATAAATATTTTTTGTGCAAGTCTTTTTCCTTATTATCTCTAAGGGGTATAAACCCAGCAGTGGTATATCTGGATCAAAGGACAGGCAGTCTTTTAAAGCCCTTTGGACATAGTTTCAAATTGACTTCCAGAATGGTTGGATCAACTCACAACTCCAACAACAATGTGTTAGTGTCTCAATTTTGCCACATCCCCTCCAAGATTTATTATATTCCTTTGCTGTCCTGTTAGCCAATCTGGGAATTGTGAGATAGTACCTCAGAATTGTTTTGATTAGCATTTCTCTAATTATAAGAGATTTAGAACATTTTTATCATGTGCTTATTGATACTTTATCTTAAAATTGTTTATTTATGTATCTTGCCCATTTATCAATTGGGGAATAGCTTGATTTTTTTGTACAATTGAATTAGCTCCTTGTAAATCTGTGTAATTAGATCTTTGTCAGAGGTTTTTGTTATAAAGATTTTTTTTCTTAATTTGTTGCTTCATTTCTAATTTTGGTTGCATTGGTTTTGTTTTTACAGAACCTTTTTAATTTATTGTAATCAAAATTATTTTACATTTTGTAATATTCTCTATCTTTTGTTTGGTCTTAAAATCTTTTCTTTACCATAGATCTGACTGGTATACTATTCTATATTCACCTAATTTACTTATAGTTTCCTTTTTTATATTTAAAACATTCACCCATTCTGAATTTATCTTGGTCTAGGGTATGAGATGTTGATCTAAACCTAATCTCTCCCATGCTGTTTTCCAATTTTCCCAGCAATTTTTGTCAAAGAATTAGTTTTTTTGTCCCAAAAGCTGGGATCTTTGGGATTATTGTACACTGTCTTCCTGAGGTCATTTACTACAAGTCTATTCCACTGATCTTCCCTTCTGTCTCTTAGCCTGTACCATATTGCTTTGATGACCACTGCTTTATAGTATAGTTTAAGATATGGAAATGCTAGGCCCCTATCCTTCATATTTTTTCATTATCTCCCTTGATAATCTTGATCTTTTGTTTTTCTAAATGAACTATGTTTTTTTTTTTTGTAATTCAGTAAAAATTCTTGGTAGTTTGATAGATATGGCACTGAATAAGTAAATTAATTTGCGTAGGATTGTCATTTTTATTATGTTAACTCATCCTACCCATGAGCAATTAATGTTTTCCCAATTCTTTAGAACCGGTTTTAATTTTGTGGAAAGTGTTTTGTAGTTGTGTTTAAATAATGATGATTTCAATAAAAAAAGGAAAGATTTACATGAATCGATGCAGAGTGAAATAAACAGAACCAGGAGAACATTGTATACAGCAAGAGCAATATTGTACAAAGATCAGCTGTGGAAAATTGATCTATTCTGAGCAATACAATGATCCAGGATAATTCCAAAAGTTTTATGACAACAAATAATATCTACCTTCAGTGAAAGAACTGTTGCAGATGGAATGCAGATCATAGTATATTATTTTTCACTTTAGTATTTTTGTGTTTTTATTTTAGGGTTTTGGTTTTATATGGGTATTCTCATATAACTTTGATCAAAGGAGAAGTATGTTTTGCATAATAAATATATAACCAAGATCAAATTACTTACCATATATGGGAGAGAGAGGAAAGAGAAAGGGGGGAGAGAGACAATCTTATAATTTTGGAAATGTATGTTGAAAATTCATATTACACATAAGTGGGAAAATAAAATATTTAATAAAAAAGTAATGTAACTCAAAAGGGAAGATCACTTTGAAAAATAAATTGCATCCTATATTTCTGATAAACATTACATATACACATATATATATTCATTCCTGACTAAGAAAAGTGATAAAAGGATCTGAAATAACAGTTCTTAAGAGAATTCAAAATTATTTAAAAACACATTATGGATTTCTCTAAGACAATAATAATAAAGGAGTTGCAAACCAAAACAACTCTGAGGTTTTGGATCACACTGTATTAAACTGTCAGATATGACAAAAGATGGAAATAGTCAGTGTTGGATGGGATATGAAATAAGAACCTACATTAATATGCTATTAATGAAGCTGTGGATTGAGCCATTTTGGAAACAGTTTGTTTTTTTTTTTGCAAAGAAAGTATCTAATCTGAACATACTCTTTGACCCAAGTGGATTCCTACTGGCCATGTACTGAAGGTCAATGAAAAAAAAAAAACTCTTTCTGACAAAAAATGTATAGTATCACTTTTTTTTTAAAATAGTGAAAAATTGTAAACAACATATTGGCCATCATTTGGGGAATGTTTTTAGCAAATTTTGGCACATAAATGTAATGGATTAATACCATATTATAAGAAACTATGACTTTGACAAATACAGAGAAAAATGAGAAGATATCAATATAAGGTAAAAATAGAAAATAAAATTAAAATAAAAAACAAAATTAAAATGCTGCAAAATTACAATTTTTAGCCTTGGTCTTAAAGAACTTAGTTCCTATTATTTCTTTATAATAACATGGATGCTAAAGATTTATTACATATGTCAGAATTAAAAAAAAACAACTTTTGGTTAATTATACTGGAATGTTTCGGTCTTTTTTTAAAATTTTATTTTTTTGCTGTAGAGCAGAGGTATCAAACAAGTCACCTTCTGACCTCAGCTGGAACTAGAAAAAACATATAATTAGAAATATTTAACAAAACTTTATAAAAATACAATAGAATATAGAGAATATTAAAATGAAAATTTCTAATATATGGAGTATATGTCTTTATAGTTTAATGACTGCTATTTATATTTGATTTCAACATTATTATTATAGAAGAGCTCTTCCTGGAAAGGAGAAAAGAAAAAACTATTTTGTGAAACTTAAGTGATATAAAATTTAAATATATAAATACATATTTTTAAGTCATGTGAAGTAGAGATATTAAATGAATTGAACAGAATCATGTAGCTAATGTAGAGGACTGACTTTCCATGTTGTTTCTGTATCATGAATAAAATGTATATGAAAATGCATAGAAATATGCCCCTAATTGAAGAGGTTTCATCATAATGGCATTATTCTTAAAGAATTACCCTTCTCAAATCAGGTTGGGAAGGATAAAATGGAAGGATAGAGGAAGACAGAGGAATGACAGGGGAGAGAGAGAGGAGAGGAGAGGAGAGGAGGGGAGAGGAGAGGAGGGGAGAGGAGAGGAGGGGAGAGGAGAGGAG
>NC_058131.1:494504183-494580673 GCF_016433145.1 Gracilinanus agilis
TCTCTCTCTCTCTCTCTCTCTCTCTCTCTCTCTCTCTCTCTCTCTCTCTATTTGTCTGCCAGTCTGTCTCTCTCTCCTTCCATTCTACCCTAGAAAAATCATCTATATTGAAAGTCATTTGAGGACAAAGATTATGTATAGTAAACAAAATATCTGGGAATTCAGAAGCAAGACTGTCAGTTTAGTAAAGAGGATATTAAGATAAAGTAAAATGACAGCTAATAATTTTGGGGCCCTTGAGAATCTGAAAAATATCTCTGAATAAAATGAGAAAAAAAGAAAATAATCTTGTATTATGCTTGTAATTTAAGAAGAATACATACCAATTTATAGCACATTCACCCAAGGAAAAACATATGATATTATCATTTAAAAAATTATATTATGTTGTCTTCAGATTTCAAAGGTAAAGCATACAGATGGGATTTAAAGGATTTTGTTTTATATATCCCCATAGCACATTAGAACCAAAACTTTGGGATTTGTGCCATGTGCCATATTTTATATAAAAAATAAAAACAAATTTATGAGGACCTCCTAGTGCTCCAAATAATGAAATTCCATCCACTGGTAAAGGATTTCTATGGTTTATATCAAATTTTATATAATAGCATGTAATACTTAGATAAGTTCCAATATTAAACCTATTATCAAAGAACCATTTGCACCAATCCCACCACCATATGGATACTCTTAAGAGAGAATGTCACTATCTTCCTAGTAAAATACAAAATAAAACTTTCAGAAGTCTTCTGTAACACTTCAAAGCATCACAGGAGGAAGTATCCAACTTTTATTTTAAAAAAAGACATTCATATATAAGTTCTGATAGAATTTGTTAAAAACTATTAATGATCCTGGTTACTGACAATAAGTAATCTTAGTCTTGGATTTGCTTCCTTTTGGTAGACAAATGGAGAACCACAGGTGCAAAATGTTGTAAATACTGTCAGATGTGGTGACTGTATAAGTTTTTTTTTCTTAGCTATATTTCTAATTTATAGGATAGAGTTTTATGAAAGAGGGTGTATTGAACTTTAAAAACCAAAAAAGAACAATTAAAATAAAACTCTAAAGAAAGTAAAAATACATTTATACACATATACATATATACACACACATGCATTTTATTGGTACAGTATAAAAACATAATAATTATCTTGATATTTATTTTTCCTAAGTGTCATTACCAGTGATACTTGGTGATAAGATGTGTCTTGCCACAGGTAGGGAGTTATTTTTCAGTTTTCCACTTTCTTATGTTGAATCAGAAGGAACTTCTGCAGAGAATCTGTGGACCAATACAAAGAAGCAGATAAGAAAAATGGGGATACATTATGGGACTGACAAATGATCTTGATGAAGATAATGGTTATGTGCGACTATCCTTGCAAGCATGAGTCGAGAACAATGGAGATAATATAATATGTTATATATTATAATATATAATATTGAATAATAATATCAGAACAGAAAATATTATCTAGATATTTATGAGTACATCAGGCTACTTTTCCCTAAATGATTAAGCTGTGCCCCTAGGAACTATTGATCACTGTACACTCCTTTACATTACTTCTTCATAACCTATAGCCATATTGATAGGACTTTCTGGTCACCTAAGAGTGCATAAAATGGTCCACACTCTCAGTGAAGCCTCTCAGTTTTGGTGAATGTCCACAAACCACATAAGTCACTATACCTTACTGTACAGATAAAACATTTCTATAAAGAGGTAGGAAAGCCTATGTTTGCTTAAGCTAAGTGCTTCTGTATCCTTGCTGATTTTCTTTCTATTCTATTTCTATATAACTCTCCATCTCTTTTATTAATTGTTTAGTGACACAGAAGTGTCTCATTTCTTTACCTCATAGAATCTGAACTCATAAGGTTCTGGAGTTAGGTCCAGATTTGTTGAAGGTAGATGTGGGATAAGGAAAACACAAACTCAGTCCACAATAGCTTACTGCCTCCTCCATTCTTGGAGTAAGAGGTCCATTCATTTACTTTCTGTCTATTTACCTATCCTGGGGTTGGGTTGGGGAGAATCTATTATCTTCAAATAACACATAAGAATAAACTACTTAACATGTAGGATTTGGAAACTTTATTCCTTAAATACACAGGCAGGTGGCTTAGTAGATTGAACACCTGCCCTAGAGCCACAAAGTTCTGAGTTCGAATCTCACCTCAGAAATTTACTATCTGAGTGACCTTGGGAAAGTTACTTGACCTTGTTTGTTTCAGTTTCCTAATCTATAAAATGAGCTGAAGAAGGAAATGACAAAGCCATCCAGTATCTTTTTCAAGAAAACTTCAAATGTGGCATTAAGAGTCAGACATAACACAAAAACAACAGAGCAACAAAAATTACGTAAATAGTTTATTCTGATTCTGTATGTCTTGAAAGTGTTATTAAAATGAGTTTGACTGAATATGTTCAAATATGGTTGACAGATAATCCCAAGCAAATGAGAGAATATTCCCCCTATATACACAGATTAGCTAGAGCCAGGAACAATGAAATACTATGTGTTTATAATAATAATTTTCCAGAAGTCATAATATGTTTAGATCATAACCTAGGTTCTTCATTTTGCACACAAACGAATAGAAGAACTCATTAGAAAATGAATCTGAAGGCTGAAATTTGTAACAAGCAAATATATTTGTTTGTTTGTTTTTTTGTTTTGTTTTGTTTTGCTTCATATAGTACCTTGGTTGTTCTAGTCTTGCTTAGACTTGAGAACCCACAACACACATACACCCCCGACACACACACATACACACATTCTATGATGTTACTTTGTAATTGATTTTACACACTCAGCCAGTCCATAAGTCCCCATGGGATTAGGCATACATACACTGTATCTTCCACATTTACATTTGTCATTTTAGGATTCACATTGTAAAAATATGGGCACACAAGGGATGTTAAAATATAATCAAAATGGTTGTGGGTACACACACTGGGTTGAAGGAGAGACAGGACCAGGATAGGGAGACCAGAGTACACAGCTAAGCTGCTCCTAACTGACAAGAATGGCTGTTGGTCAACTGACACCCAGCTCACCACTAGGTCAGAATCTTTGAAACCAGCAGGCAAGGTAAAGGTTTTAACAGGTTTAATTATGTTCAACTAAATAAAGGTGCGATAGGGAATTCTACACTAAAACCTAATAGGCAAAACCACAGGGCAAGGGGAGGACTTGACTTCTCTAAAACTAATTGACCTAGGCCAGGCTGGGCATAAAGAAGCAGTAATGGAGTCACTGGAAGGCAGTTTCAAACCTGGTTCCAGCCAGGTTTGACCAGCACAGCTAAGGGGCCTGTGGGTGACTTTGAGGGTTTCTCACAGTAATCCACAGATGATCTCAAGATGCCAAAAGCCAAGGTGGTCCAAGGTATCCAAGTAGAGAGAGTGTGTTTGAGATGCTGTCCACCAGATCCCAAACTCCTCCTCCAGTTGGTGCTGCTCTATAGTTCTTGTCCACTTGCTAGATGCCACCACCACTCAGGATCCCAGGGAATCAGGATGCAGGTCTGAGATCTCCCAGGACTAGCAACAGTTTGTGCCAACCACTAATGGAGTCTCTCTCAGAGCATAAGCCCTACTTCCTGCTCCTTCATTCCATCTTGGAATGCTCCAGTCCTTCCTGCTAGGTCCATCCTTAATACTTAATTAATTACTAACTAATCTTCCTCACAACAATATCCAAATGTCTTGTTTACTTATGAGGGAAAAAATAAATGAAAACTCATCTTGCTGAGTATGTTTCCTTATGTGAATTTTAAAGAGGTTAAAACCTGCTTTTTTCTCACTTGTTCTTTAACTAATCGAAATGTCATCTGTGAAAGCCATGTGAAATTTAATCACTGCAGTCAAGTGGTACAACCTAGAAAGCTGAGTCTAGAGTCAGGAAGACCTGAATTCAAATCCATTCTTAGAAATCTACTACCTGTGTGACCTTGGGTTAATCACTCTGTTCCTCCAATTTCTTCAAGTGTAAAGTGAGGAAAAAAATAACACTCTCCTTCTAGTAGTGTTATGAGGATCAAACAAATTATTATCTGTAAAACATGAGATCATGTCTTTTAACCTATTCCACTTTCCTGAAAAATTAAAATCAGTTTAAGGCTCAGAAAACATGGGCTTCAAGTTAATTCTATGAAGCAGGGATGGTGAGGGAATGTTTTCTATTGTTTAATGAATACTGCAGGCATGTGCCTACATTTGTAGAAGCAAATGATTGCTGGGATGAAGAGCAGAACTTAAACTAATCTTTAAACAAGATACAAAGTACTAGCACATTCACAGAGTCATGTTTATATTTCTCTTCCCAACTGCAATCACTTTACTGTTTAAACTGCCATCTCCTTAATTTATTAAGGTCATTACTGCCTGTCAGTAAACGATAATGTGCCTGAATTCTTTAAGTATGTGTGAATTGCACAGCCGTACACTTCCTACCAGGGGACCAGACTCAGTCAGTATTTTCTCAGAATGACAGTTGTCAGCAAGGTACACATTCTTACTTAATCTAACAGAACATTTCCCTTCACCAGGTGAACAAAGCAGGATCTTAATTGATAGATTTGTTAAGAGTTGGCCCCTGTTTGCTTTCATTAGACATTAGTGTCATTCTGCTTTGAGCAGTAAGCTATATGTGTCTAGGTTGCTGTTGAAGGGAAAAGATTGACAGAACTCTTAGACATACTTCACAGCCCAGGACCAAATAAGGGAAACTCTGACTTTTGGCATCCACGATTTCATTCCTGCTTGCTTTGCAGGTGTTCCTTTGCATTCAAATTCTTGTGGTCTTGGCAAATTTTCAGGGTAGACAGAATTATTGGTTTTTTTGCTATTGAAAAAACATGCACACACACACACAATCACACACACACACACACACACGATGTAATTAACATTCCTATTTTACAGTCTTAAAGACAGAGAATTTATTGTTTTTATTTTAGGTGTGAAGTTGCATATTGTAATGGCTTTAAAAGTTAAATGTAAAAGATTCTTGTAGTCCCCCATTGCTAATAAGGGATGTTCTTTGTACTTGTCGCATCAGAATACTCTCCTCTGTGTGCATTGAGTCCTGCTTTTTTTCAGGTCTTAAATATAGAGGTCTTTTTTATCTTGTATATTCCTGAGTCTTTTCCAGAAAACTAACTATCTCTTCCTTTGCCTTAGAACCTCCTTTTTTCCCTTTAGTTCTATGTACATAAACGAGTATACATAAAAAGTGCTCCACGTAAGGAAGCAGTCTGAGAGCTCAAGAGATTTACCCAGCTTCAGATGGCTAGGAAGTGTATGACTTTTGCACTTTTTAAACCCAAGTCCACCTGACTCCAAGGACAAGGCTCTTTTGAACCCACTGTTAGCAGAATGTAAATCCTCTACATTTTTTAAAGCAATGAGACTTCATTCTATGATCTTAATTTACATGATGCCAAACTATTCCAGAGAAAAACTATGAACAATTTAACCAATCATTATATTTTTATTTTTTAGTAGGGGTATTTATTTGGAAACATCTTGAGAACTTGCAATTTTTTTTAAGTTCCATAGATGGTAGATGGAACTGTCCAGCACTCCAGCTATTCTACCCCGTCTCCAAAATATAAAACCTTTGCATTTTGTAAGGAAGAAAGAAATACTCTGAGGCATTCATCTACATGGTACCAAAACATAAAGGGGAGAAATGAAGTATTAAGTTCCTCTTCTATTCAGTTTTTGGGGAAAATAATACAAAAAGACCAAAAAAAAAGTCTCACATCTAAATAGAAGCTTTTGGAAAAATTTTCACTTTTCATTCCAATATATGAAACTGTGTGGATAAACTTTGCCCTTTTTTGGTGAATCACCTCAGAAATAATGAGTTCCTTTGAGGGAAGAAATGGTGTCTTTTAACCTAATTATGTACAGTGGATGTTAGCAAAGCATTCTGTACATTAACAAGCTCAAAATATAAGAGGTAAAGGCAAGTGAAGTTTCCCATAGATTAAAACAAATCTCTGCCAAGATGTGATTATGTTGCATGAAATGTTCACCAAGAAACTTAATAAAACCATTTAAGACAACAAAACAACATTTGTAGAATATATACAGAGGCTTTACATGATTGGACCTGGAACAAGGAAGACTTGGGTTTAAATCTTGCCTTGTGCACTTATTAGCAGTGTGATGTTGAACCCGTGAATATCACTAAACTAAACCTATCTGTATCTAACTTTATATATGTATATATCTTTTATGTGTGTGTATATATATATGTGAATATGTGAAAGTGTGGACACATACACATATGTATAAATACACATTACATGTATAATATATGTAGAATAACTAAATAATATATACTCTTTGTAAATAATATATAAATAAAAAGAAAAATGTTTTTAAGAATGTATAAGTTTTAGGTTTTATGGCCTTTACTATCCTTTCCACTTTTAAGTCCATGAAGTGACCTATTATCTTGTGATATGTTATATGCTCTTTAATTATTTTTCATTTTCTTATATATTTAGAAACCACCATCACCAAAAATTTAAATAAATACAAACATATTTAAAACCACAAACTCCACATTGTTTACATTTTATTTAAAATATATAAATTATGTGTGTGCTATGTAATGCTAATATAAGCATCCTTTGCTTTTGAGTTACTTTGCCTTAGTTTTATTTTGACATTTTTTCTCTTGATTCTGTGGTTATTCTTTTAATGCAATCATAATATTTATTATTCTTATTCTCTTTTTCAACTTCTCATTTCTTCATATATTCCATTATTTTCTTATGTTTTTAATACTTGACATTTCTAATAATATAATACTGTCCATTGCATTTGAATATTGCATCTATTCAGCCATTTCTCCCAATCATTGCATTTGTGTTATTTTCAGTTATTTTGTCATTACAAAGCTTCCATGAATATTTTCATACACTCACAGCTTTTTACTCACTTCATCATGCCTTTAGGATCTAACCCTAATAAGGAGATCCTTAGGTCTATGAGTATGAACAACTTTACAGCTCTTAATATATATTTCCATCTTGTATTCTAAAAAAAACAATTCACAGTTGCTCTAGCAATGTAATATCAAGCCTATTTCTCCATGTTCCTAACAGCATTTAATTTGAGCAACTTAACCTGTATGGTTCTCAGTTAACATTTATTAACAGGCCAATATTTAGCTAGAATTCTCCTTAGGCAGCAGATACAATATGTTGCCAACACAGCTTTCCAAAATTGAGTCTTTCCAGCTTGGCCATACTCAATGCAACTTTTGTTCCAATGCCGCAACTCCCCAGGAATGCAGGATTAAAACTATAGTATGCACAGTGTTAATGTAAGATTTTATAGAATATTTATGCTCTCTAAACTATTGTTGTCCCACCAGAAACTATGTTTAGATTATGTGTATCCTCAGTTTTATCTACTGTTAGCTTCATGAATGTATGTGGGGACTCTGGAGATATTGTATTTTACTTACCTAAGATTCTATTAATCTCCTTATATTATTTCTTATTTACTTATTTTTTGGTTAGATTTATTTAATTCTGAGAGGGGAACATTAAAGGCCTCTGTTATTCCTTTTTTTGTTATCTATTTCCTTATGTATCTCATTCAGTATTTCCTTTAAAAATATGAACACCATAACTTTTGCTATATACAGGTCCAATACTAATTATGCTTTATTATCCATACTACACTCCAACATAATAGTTACCCTGTTCATCCCTTCCAGTCATATTCATTTTAGACCCAACTCTGTCAGAGATCATGACTACTACACTTGCCTCATCTGGATCAGCTGAGGCAAGGTATATTTTGTTCCAGCCTTCACCTTTGCTCTGTATGTGTCTCTCATTTTCCATTTTTCTTGTAAACAATACATTGTTCAGTCCTGTTTTTTTTAATCTGTTCTGTTATCTATTTTCTTCCCACAGAGAAATTCATCCCAATTACAGTGTCATTGTTAACTAGATGTGCATTTCCATCTACTCCTTTATTCTATACTGTTTGCCCCCCTTTTCCTTTCTTTCCACCATATGCCTCCTCAGATGTCCAATTTCCTTTGACCAGTACCTCTCCAATTAACACTCTTTCCCCCAAATCAGTGATTCACAAAATGGGTACTACCATCCCCTGGTGGGTGCTGCAGTGATCCAGGAGAGCAGTGATGGCCACAGGTACATTTATCTTTCCTATGAATTGCTATTAAAATTAAAAAAAAATTAATTTCCAGGGGGCTACGTAACATTTTTTCTGGAAAGGGGGTGGTAGACCAAAAAAGTTTGGGAACCACTGCCCCAAATCTTCCCTTAATCTATCCCCTTGATCTACTATTTCCAATTGGTCCACCTTGCAAAAGTTCCCTCCCTTATCTCTTCCCTCTTACATTTTCATTTTTATTCCATCCACCTTTCCACCAATACCTTCCTTGTCCCACCAACTGTGACCTCCTACTTCTTGATATGAACTTGATTCTAAAAATGCCTCCCCTTCCTTGTCCTAATATTCTCTCATCTTACCCCTCTACTTCTTGAAATGTACTTCCCTCTTGACATCCCTCTCTATACTCTCTTTTCTTATCCCCTTGCCATTCTTTCTCTTATTCCCTCAGTCCCTAAGGGGATTCTCAGTCCCTCCCTTATCCTCTTACCCTTCCTTCCTATTTCTCTGTTCATAAAGATTTTTATACCTCTAATCGTGCATGTCTCTCTTTATTTCAGATCTGAAGAGAGTAGGGTTCTAGTACTATCAGACCTGTATCTCTTTGTCCCTTCTACCTGAAAGTTCCTCCATTCCTTCCTACTTCATATGTAACTAGCTATTCCACCCTAACTCTTTCTGGTCTATTCCACTATAATTTCAACTGATTCCATAACATTCACTTCAATCTCAAGTCTTCCATCTACTTACATCACTTCAAAATACCTGAGTAATGATGCCATTCTCAGAGGCCAGAGATAACTTCCCATGCAAGAATTAAACAATTTGACATTGGGATTGTTTATAATTAGCATTTTTTTCTTTGTACGTTTCTTAGAGATCAAATTTTCTACTGAGTACTGGAGTTTTCCCTAGGAATAGTTGAAACTCCTTTAGTTTATCAAATATCAATTTTGACCTTTTTTTTAACCTCAGGTTTGCTGTATATGCTATTCTTGGTTGGAAATGCAATTCTTTTGCTCCACGAAATATTGTTTGCCATGCCCTGAATTCTGGTAATGCTATGACTACAAAGTCTTGTGTTACTCTCACTGTAGTTCCACAATATTTAAATTATTTGTTTTTTCACTTTTTCCTTGTAATATATTCTCCTTAACCTAGGAGTTATGGAACTTAGCAATGATGTCTCTTTCCATTTTCATCTTTGGGTCTCCTTCAGGTGGTGATTGCTGGATTCTTCCTATTTCTATTTTACTCTCTAATTCTAGGATTTCTAGGCAATGTTTCTTTTTTTTATTTTAAACCCTTAACTTCTGTGTATTGACTTATAGGTGGAAGAGTGGTAAGGGTAGGCAATGGGGACTTGCCCAGGGTCACACAGCTGGGAAGTGTCTGAGGCCGGATTTGAATCTAGGACCTCCTGTCTCTAGGTCTGACTCTCAATCCACTGAGCTACCCAGCTGCCCCCTAAGCAATGTTTCTTGATGATTTCTTGGAGTATTCTGTCTAACCTTTTTTTTTATCAGAATTTTCTGAGGGGAAACTTGTTCACTCAGTGGATTGAGAGTCAGACCTAGAGACAGGAGGTCCTAGATTCAAATCTGGCCTCAGAAAATTTCCTAGCTGTGTGACCCTGGGCAAGTCACTTAACCCCCATTGCCTAGCCCTTACCACTCTTCTGCCTTGGAGCCAATACACAATATTGGCTCCAAGACAGAAGGTAAGGGGTTATAAACAATAAATAAATAAATTTTCTGTGACTGATTTTTTTTATTCTGTCTCCCATTTATCTATTTTCCAAGTCCACTGATTTTGGATGAGATGTTTCATATTCTTTTCTACTGTTTCATTCTTTTAACTTTGCTTTATTATTTATTTTTGTTTTAGAAAATATTGAATATTGTCCAATTCCAATTAGAAAAATATCCAATTCCAATTTTTTTTTTTACCTTGACATACTTTAAAAAAAATTTAGACTATTGTTCCATGGTTACATGATTCATGATACCCACCAACCTCTATTCCCTCTCCCCATCCCAGAGCTGATAAGTAATTCCACTGGTTTATACATGTATCATTTTTCAAAAACTTTTTCCATGTTATCAATATTTGCAGTAGAGTGATCTTTTAGCATCAAAACCCTAATTATATCCCTATCAAACTATGTGATTGATCACATGTTTTGTTTTGTTTTTTCCTGCCTTTCTGTTCCAATAGTTCTTTCTCTGTATGTGGATAGTATTCTTTCTCATAAATTCCTCTGGATTATCCTGCTAGTATCTACTGCTAGTAGAAAAGTCTATTACATTTGTTTGTGCCATAATGTATCAATTTCTGTGTACAATGTTCTTCTGGTTCTGCTCCTTTCACTCTGCCTCAATTCCTGGAGGTTTTTCCAGTTCACATGGAATTCTGGTAGTTCATTATTTGTTCCAGCAAAAAATTATTACATCCCCATCAGGTATTTGTTCAGGCACTCCTTAATCAATGGACACCCCTTATTTTCCTTTTTTTTTGCCACCACAAAGAGTGTTGCTATAAATATTTTTGAATTAGTATTTTTCCTTATTATCTTTCTGAGAAACAAATCCAACAGTGATATGACTGAGTCAAAGGGTAGACATTTTTTTAAAGTCATTTGTGCATAATTCCAAATTGCCCTCCAGAATGGTTGGACCAATTCATAACTCCACCAGCAGTATATTAGTGTCCCAATTTTGCCACATCCCCTCCAACATTCATCACTTTCCTTTACTGCCATATTGGCAATTCTGGTAGGTATAAGGTGGTACATCTGAGTTGCTTTAATTTGCATTTCTCTAATCAGGAGGGATTTAGAACAATTTTCATGTGTTTATTGATAGTTTTGATTTCATCATGTGAAAACTGCCTATTCGTGGCCTTTGACCATTTTTTGAATGGGGAATGGCTTGATTTTAATTTGATTTAGTTCCTTATGTATTTGGTAGATTAAAGCTTTGTCAGAGAGTTGGTTACAAAAGTATTCTCCCAGACTTTTCCAGAATTCTGGGAAGATGGTGGCTTAGAAGCAGCAAGGCTCCAGACCTCTGTGAACCCTTCAACACCAATCAAGGACAAAGGACTTTGAGGGGACAGAAAATGAAATCTGACAACAGAACAGAGATGGGAGATCCTCCTGCTAAACCTAACTTAAAAGGTATGCAAGGGGGAAAAAGCCTGAATTCTTGAACTGTTTGGCTTGAGGGGAAAGGGAAAAGGAAGATCCCAGGTCTGCTTCCACACCTAATTCTATATTACCTTATGGAGAAAGTCAGAAGGGATAAACCAAGGGGGGCAGTGGGATGGGGAGTTCAAAAAGGGAGGGAAACACAAAGAGAGGGAATTAATTAGGCCTTAAAAAATGAAAAGAGTGGAATAATAAGGGAGGGGGTGGAAAGGGAAGTAAATCAAGGGAGGGGACAAGAGGCACTGGTTTAAAATGAAACACTGGTTTAAAAGGAAATAGTGTAAGAAGAAGGAGTAGAACTAGGAGAGGATACCAAAATATTGGGGAATACACAACTGATAATTATAACTGAATGTGAATGGGATGCACTCGCCCATAAAAAGGAAGGAAATAGCAGAGTTGATTAGAAACCAAAGTCCTACCATATGTTGTCTACAAGAAACACATATGAGGCAGGTGGACATATACAGGTTTAAGGTCAAGGGCTGGAGCAAAATATTTTGGACTTCAAATGAGAAAAAGAAGGCAGGAATAGCGACTATGATTTCTGACAAAGTCAAAGTAAAAAAAGACATGATTAAAAGAGACAGGGAAAGTAATTTATTACATCCTGATAAGAGTCTGTATAGACAATGAGGAAATAACAGTACTGAACATGTATGCACCAAATGGTATAGCATCCAAATTCCTAAAGGAGAAACTGGCAGAGCTCAAGAAGGAAATAGATAGCAAAACTATTATAGTGGGAGACCTAAACCTTCCCCTATCAGATCTAGATAAATCAAACCAAAAAATAAATAAGAAAGAGGTAAGAGAGGTGAAAGAAATCCAAGAAAAATTAGAGTTAATAGATATATGGAAAAAAATAAATAGGGACAAAAGGAATATACATTCTTTTTAGCAGCACACGGTACATTTGCAATGATTGACCATGTACTAGGGCTTAGAAACATGGCAAACAAATGCAAAAAAGCAGAAATAATAAATGCAACCTTTTCAGATCACAATGCAATAAAAATAATAATTAGTAAGGGTACATGAATAGGCAAATCAAAAATTAATTGGAAATTAAGTAATATGATTCTCCAAAGTCAGTTAGTTAATGAATATATCATAGAAACAATCAACAATTTCATTGAAGAGAATGAAAATGATGAGACATCCTACCAAACTCTGTGGGATGCAACCAAGCAGTACTCAGGGGGAAATTTATATCCTTGAGTGCATATATTAACAAATTAAGGAGGGCAGAGATTAATGAATTGGGCATGCAACTCAAAAAATTAGAAAGCGAGCAAATTAAAATTCCCTAGATGAAAACTAAATTAATCATAAAAATTAAAGGAGAAATTAATAAAATCAAAAGTAAAAGAACTATTGAATTAATGAATAAGACTAGAAGTTGGTACTTTGAAAAAACAAATAAAATTGACTAAATACTGATTAATCTAATATCAAAAAGGAAAGAAGAAAACCAAATTAACAGTATCAAAGATGAAAATGGAGACCTCACCTCTAATGAAGAGGAAATTAAGGCAATCATTAAAAAATATTTTGCCCAATTATATGGCAATAAATATAGCAATCTAGGTGATATGGATGAACATTTACAAATATATAAATTGCCTACATTAACAGCAGAAGAAACAGAATACTTAAATAATGCCATATCAGAAAAAGAAATTAAACAAACCATCAAAGAACTCCCTAAGAAAAAATCCCCAGGAACACATGGATTCACAATTGAATTCTATCAAAAATTCAAAGAACAACTAATCCCACTACTATACAAACTATTTGACATGATAAACAAAGAAGGAATTATAACAAATTCCTTTTATGACACAAGAACAGAGAAAGAAAACTACAGACCAATGTCCTTAATGAACATAGATGCAAAAATTTAAATAGAATATTAGCAAAAAGACTGCAGCAAGTGATCACAAGGGTTATTCATTATGATCAGGTGGGATTTATATCAAGGATGCAAAGGATAGGTCAACATTAGAAAAACCATTAACAAATTGTTCATATCAACAAGCAAACAAATAAAAAACTACATGACTATCTCAATAGATGCTGAAAAAGCCGTTGACAAAGTACAACGCCCATTCCTATTGAAAACATTAAAAAGTATAGGAATAGAAGGGCCTTTCCTAAAAATGATAAATAGTATGCATCTTAAACCATCAAGAAGCATCATGTGCAATGGGGATAAATTAGAAGCCTTCCCAATAAGATCAGGAGTGAAACAAGGATGCCCATTATTACCTCTATTATTTAGCATTGTACTAGAATCACTAGCATTAGCAATTAGAGAAGAAAAAGAAATTGAAGGTATCAAAATAGGCAATGAGGAGACTAAGCTATTACTCTTTGCAGATGATATGATGATCTACTTAAAAAATCCTAGAGAATCAGCTAAAAAGCTTGTGAAAAAATTAACAATTTTAGCAAAGTAGCAGGTTACAAAATAAATGCATATAAACCGTCATCATTTCTTTACATTTCCAACCCATCTCAGCAGAAAGAGAAATGTCATATTAAATCACCTTAGATAATACAAAATACTTGGGAATCTATCTGCCAAGACATATACAGAATTTTTACTAACACAATGACAAAACACTTTGCACACAATTAAAACTAGATCTAAACAATTGGAAAATCATTAATTACTCATGGGTAGATTAAACTAACATAAGAAAGATGACTATCCTGCCCATATTAATTTACTTATTTAGTGCCATAGCTATCAAGCTACCAGGAAACATTTTTACCAAATTAGAAAAATTATAACAAAGTTTGCTTGGAATAACAAAAGATCAAGAATATCAAGGGAAATAATGAAAAAAAAAATTGAAGGAAGCTGGCCTAGCAGTACCAGAACTTAAACTGTAATTTAAAACAATGGTCATTGAAATGATATGGTACTGGCTAAGAGACAGAAGGGAGGATCAGTGGAATAGACTTGGGTTAAGTGACCTCAGGAAGACAGTCTATGATAAACCCCCAAAGCCCAGCTTTTGGGACAAAAATCCACTAATTTACAAAAACTGCTGGGAAAATTGGAAAACAGTGTTCTCCCAGTTTGTTGTCTTTCCTTCTAATTTTGGTTGCACTGTTTTTGTTTCTTGGTTGTTTTTTTTTTTTTTTTTTTTTTGTACGTGAACTTTTTAATTTGATATAATAAGTCATTCATTTTACATTTTGTAATGTTCTCTCTCTTTTGCTTAGTCTTAAATATAAAGAGTGAAATTATAAATAAATTAGGTTAACAAATAATATTATCCCTGTCAGATCTGTGGGAAAGGAAAGAATTTAAGTTATTTACCCATTTTGAATTTATCTTGGTATAGGGTGTATGATGTTGATCTAAACCTAATTTTTCCCATATTGCTTTGTTTTGCTATTTTGATGACCATTGCTTTATAGTATAGAATAAAATCTGATACTGTTAGGCCCCCATCCTTCACTTCATTTTCATTATTTCTCTTCATATTCTTTATCAGTTCCAATTCTTAATAATTATTTTCTTTCATAAGTTTCTGGATCTCTCCCTTTCAGTGATCTTTCTTTTCTTTTCTTGATTTTCTTGCATCACTTTTATTTTTTTTCTTAACCACTTTCATTTGTTTTTTGAAGTCTTTTTTTAAAAACACTTCATAAAACTCTTTTTGAGGTTATTGCCATTTATTGTATCTCTGCTTTATTTTTAAAGTAAGTGCTTTTACTTCACTGTCTTCTGAGTTTGAGGCAAGGTCTTTAATGACTTCACGGTAGCTATCACCAGTTGGGTTCTTCCTCCTTTTTTGATTATCTAAGGTTTTTTTTTTGTTTGTTTGTTTTTTAATCAGTGTTCAGTCTCACAGACTTAATTTATTTGTCTTTTTACTATAGTCCCAGGATTTCTGCTACAGTGGATTATGCTTCCTCAGGTTTCAGGATGTTATTTGTGTTTGTTTTTTCCTGTATTATTTTTAATTACTCCACTTTTTATAGTCCAGGTTTTAATGTACTGCTGGATCCCCCACTTAAGCCATAGTCTCTTTTTGAACTTAGGTGTTGCAACCCAGAGCCCAAGGGCAGTTTTTGTAATTGCAAGTAGACAGTCTCTGTGGCAACAAACAAAGACTCCACTCTCCTGACAGTGACCATAGCTGATTGTCCCTTAGCAACCACACTCAAAGGTGCATGCTTCCTTCTTATTCTTTTTCTCCCACTGTCACGGCCAGAGATAAATCAGTTGTCCAGTCCATGTTTTTCAGGCCTCCAAAGCACCTTGTTTGGTAGCATTGAAGATTGAGTTGTTGCCCTTGTGGCCTGGTGCCAGTAAACTCTATCATATCCATTTTCCCAATCCCAAGGTGAGGACCAGTAGGGCAGGGGTAGTCTCTGAAGTCTAGGATGAAGCATATACTGCTATCCCCAGGACTGTACTCCAGTTGGGGATCCTTCCTTGGGGATATAAGCTCCCAGGCTCAATATACATGATGAGATTACTGCTTTTGCCTATAGGGGCTGCCTTGTTTATTTCACTGTTTGCTCTATTCCTTTCCCCAGAGCCTGTAGTAGTGGGCCTAAGGCCAGAGAAGTTAGAAACTTTCCCCCCACAGTAGTCCATGAATGCTCATTTTCACTACTGACTTATATTTGTGGGGATTATTAGGAAGGCAGGGAAACTTCAGGCCCTACTCTGCCATCTTTCCACCACTGCATGAATTTTTAAAAGCAAATTTGAGCATAGAATAGAATGGCAGTTAATACATTAGGTATGCTGTTGGCCTCTGCTAAGTAAATAGCTGCCCCTTCCATGTTGTTTCTCTTAAATTTTATTACAATGATTTTGACATTTATCTGAAGGGGTCATACTATCTAATGGGTAGAAATAACACAGATTTGTTTTTAGCTCCATTTGAGACCTCTGCTGAGAACAGATGGCAAAGTGTATATGAAAAAAACAGAGGTTCTCTTTTCAGCAAGGCATTCCTAAAAGACCCTTTGTAGCTGCCTAGTGAGAACAGATTTAAATGACAAGTTCACTCAACTCCTCTGACCAGTTAGTCAATTGTAACCATGTTGACCTGCACAGGAGGAAGGAAAGAAGAGACCAAATAGTAAAAGGTTGCAACAAAGAACCAAAGTTCTTAAATCAACAAAAATGAATTGGGATTGAACAAGGGACAAAGAATGAGGAAGAAAAAAAACAAACTGGGCCCAATATAAAACTTTAAGGCTATGCCTTAAAGAAGACTTGCTTTTAAGGAAACAGAGTCACAATTGAAATATAATAAGAGAAAATTTTAAAAAATAATATTTTGGTAAAGCGTTTTAGTTTCTTTATAAAAAGTCTAGAGACATGGTTTCAAATTTCACCTTGGATGCTTACTATCTAAGTGACTTTAGTCAAATTATTTATTATCTCTGGACCTGAATTGCCTCATCTATAAAATAAAAATTTATTGGGCTTCTCTAGTCCCTTTTAGATTCAGTTTTGTCATCTATATCACAACCCTGTAAGGTAGGGATTTACAGTATTTTTGTCCTTATTTACAGATGATAAAAATGAAAGAGGTTTAACAACTTGCTCAGAGCTACATAGCTAGTAAGTTTCTTAAGACAATATTTGAATTAAGTTTGTCCAACTCTGACTTCTATCCTTCCCTTCATACTTTCTTAATAACTTGAATTAAGGCATAATTGACTCAGTTTAGTGTTCCTTTTTGTTTCCTTAGTAGCCGTTATTATAATTTTTAGCTCTTCAATGATCATTCAATTCAAACTGAAAATATGAACTAGCCACAATATTTATAACTTTTTTTTCTATTCATCATATATCATTATTCAGCACTCATCATGATGTGTAATTTCAGGAATTTTTTGAACAATATCTTTAAAATAATGAAATACACTTATGAACATAGTACAAGTTACAGCCATTTATCCTTTTACTCTTTCTTTTGAGTTATGTGATCTCCCATTAATTCTCTTCTATAGTATCTTTGTTTGGCTCTTTTGCCAAGATTTTCTTATGCCTAAAGTGCCCTCATAAACTTCATAGGATTTTCATGTTTTAAGTTTGCCTTAACATAAGAAATCTGAGAAAATATATACCTAATATTCACTAGTAATGGGATTACCTCTCAACTTGCAGCAAAGAATTAAAAATATTATGCCAAAAAGCATTATAAAAAGAATAGAAACCAAATAGAAATCATAGTGTAAGTAAATAATAACATCTAAGATTTATGTAAATCTCAACTTATATTTAAAAGACTGAGGACTCAAAAGATTGAAGGTCCTTTTCCATAAGTCCTGTCTCTGCAACCTACTTCTCAAAAGGTGAAGAAGGACTTGAATGGTCTTTCCTGTTACTCTCTCATCTCCTTTATTTCCAGTGATTATTCGTAGTTATTCAGTTAGTACAAAAAGTAATCATTTTCTCAGTTCTGGACATTTTGCAGTAAAGTCTTGAATTTGTAATGTCATAAACCCTCTTGCCATATTCATTCTTTCTTTAAGAATCAGCTAATCCATTACTACATCATTATGCCATTACATTGAGAATTCTCTCTCTCTGACACACATCTGTACCCATAAATATGTGTACAGATATAAACTTAAAACATGAATATATGTATAATATGTATTATCAATATATGTAGCTATAAATATATATTGCATATATGTTTGTATCATATATCATATGCCATATATATGTGTATAGTATATATATATAAATTATGCACACACATAAACATAGACATATATATTTCTCTTCCCTCTTTAGTCACTCAAATAAGAAAGAAAGGCAGCATACTGGATAGACATTTGGACTTGAAGTCACAAAAAATTGCCTAAAATCTATATTCTAATACCAACTACTTATGTTATCTTAGGAAAGCCAAGTCAACACCTATTTGTATATATACCTGTATTTACACATGTTTGTTTGCATGCACATATTTTATTCATATGAAGGAAAAGATATATGAATCTTTGAAAGATTCTATGTGTAAATATTAAGTAGATACTTATAAACATTTTGAATAAATATTTAGTAAGGTCTATCTTGTCCAAGTCTCAATTTCCTCATTGGTAAAATGAAGATCATAATATATGTTACAAAAATTTTTCATATGATTCACATCTAAAAAGCATGTATAGAACTTTGCCATCTTTTAAAAAATGTGTTGGTGAAGATACAAGAAGCAAATATCTCAACATTCATTATATTTGTTTCTTAGAGCCTACAACAGTATAGGCATAGGATGTCTAATAATTATTTGTTAAATTGAATAGAAGAGGATGAAGTACTTATGCAGGTATCTTATAGGCATAGTAGCCAGGAACAGAAAAGGGGAAGAAGACTGGATGCACTGGCATCTGGAAAGCAGACTGTTTGGCAAGAATGAGAAAGGCATAAGCAACATTGCCAAATAGTTCAATCTTTCAGTGTCTGTGAATCCAAGGGAGCAGTATATGAAAACCTGTTCCTTTCTTATTCCTAATTTGAAAATGGGAAACTGTTTCTTTTCTTCCACTTGATAATGCTCCAAATTAACAATGAGAAATATGGGAAATCTGTGAAAATTACCCTTTTGCTTAGCTTACATTTTCATTTAAATAATTTTAGAGAGCCAATACTTAACCAGAGCCAGCTGTATCTTCAAGTCCCAATCATTATTATAGACTTATTCTTTGAGTAATTTGATTGCTTTAATGTGGCTAAATTTTTAACTTTCTAGTAAAATCTTATACAAATGGAAAAAAGCCTAATTAGGAAAGAAAGGAAAAAAGAGAGACATAGAATCAGAAAGATGGAGACAGGGAGGAAGGAAGGAGGGACAAAAAAGAGGAAGGAAGAAAGGAAATAAGGGAGTGAAGGAGGAAGGGAAAGAGAGAGAGAGAAGGTGAGAATGAGGAAACTAGGGAGTAAGGGATGTAGTGAGCAAGAAAGGGTGGGAGAGAATTCCTAATCCAGAATTTCCTCCTCCAATGCATTTGCAGTTCAGCAATTCCTCTGCAATCTATAGAAATAGTTCCCTGAGGGCACTCAGAGTTTTAATCAATAAATCAATCAATTAATAGATTATCAAACATTTAAACATATATTTCTTATGTATTAGACTCTGGGAATATGAAGCCATCAAATAAATAATTCCCTGCTTTCATGGAGAATTATGTTCTATCAGGAAGGTAACATGTACATATAAAAGAAGTTATAGAATTGCAAAGTACTTAGGGAATGAGAACACCTAGGTATCAAGCAAGTTTCAAGAAAAGCAGCTTCATCTTTAAGATAGTACTTTAAAAGTCAAATAAGGGAAAGAGATGGTGATAAGGAAGTAGTTCATTGTCTCTGAATTAGTATGTGTCAGAGATAAGACTTGAAGCCACATTTTCCTAGATGCCATTATTCAATACTATCTCTCTTCTTGTAGGAAAATTTGAAGTGGATAAGTTGTTGTTGTTGTTTTTTTTAAGCAACCCAATACAATGTAAGTTGGCAAATGAATGACTGGAATGGGAAATCTTTCTCTGAAATTCTACCATTGGTTTTCAGTCTCTATTAAAAGTTTATCCATCAGCTAAGTGGATTAGTTTGCCATTTCACTTCAAAAAGAATACTACTACATACCTCCCATTTATACTATTCACTCAGGGATTACCTGTGTGTTTGGTGGCATTGAGTTATACCATGGGGGTGAGTCAATAACTAGGAATCAAAATTGTTTTTCCCAATTGAATAAATTTGGCATTGCTTATATATGTCTGCGCACCCCAAAATAACAATAGAAATCTTATGAATCAAAGCAAACAAAAATAAACCCAACCAAATATTGATCTGATCATGAGGTGATTACCACATTCACTTTTTTTTAATGATCTATTAGGCAATAGATAAGTGAAGTTGGGGAACACAGAATTCCCAGTCCTAGAAGTCATGATATGGTAAATACAGACATAAAAATAGTTAATATTATATTGACTTACTAAATATGTTAACAAGCAATGATAAACAGGATAATTATATTCTACAGAATAAAATAAGGGGAAAATGTAAAAGGAGATATCCAAAGAATTTAAAACAATCCTAGGCTGTAGTAAGAAAGGCATAGTGTTGAGGACTAGAAAAGTGATTGATAGTCTTGGTATTCTCTTTCCTAGTCAGACCACATCTGGATGATATTCAGATCTGCATGCCACATTTTAGGATGGATAATAAATAAACTGGAGGGAATGAAGAGGAGAGCAACTAGAATAGCAAAAGACCTTGATCTCATGTTATTTAAGAATTCAATGAAGAAAGTAGAGATGCTTAGCATGGGGAAGAGAAGATTTCAGGTGATCATGATAGTTGTCTGCAAGTATTTGATGGGCTGCCTCTCAAGTGGGTGATAGAGTAAATGTCTTTTGTTTTTTATTTGTTTTGTTTCTCCATGGGTCAGACCTAGAATCAATGAGTGGAAGTTGCAGAGGAAGATTTCTGTTTGATATAAGGAAAAGCTTCCTAAGAATTAAAACTTTCCAGGAGTCAAAAGAGATGCTCATAAAGTTTCTAATCAATGAATAACAATTTGATGTTATAGAGGATTCTTTTTCAGATAGGGGTTGGACATGATAACAACTGACATTCCTTCCCTATCTGAGATTCTGAGAACATAGAATAGTGGTCAGGAAACATATTTCATACTCAGTCATGTAACTCCCAGAAGGATCTGAGGCAAGGGCTTTGCTTCGCTGTGTCTCAGTTTTCTTGTCTGTTAATAAAAAGTTGGATTGGATGGGGTGAAGGGTCCTTTATAGTCAGGTATGTACTAGAATCAGGATCAAAATGGCTCAAATTAAGAAATTATAGAAAACAAAATGAAAATTAAGAAATCATACAAAGCAGAACTTTATTATTTTGTTTGTTAGTTAGACTTGAGAAAGTAATAGAGAAAATATTAATAAAGTAGATTAAATTTAAAAGTGTGTCATGAATGTGTTTTTTTAATTTCAAAGAATGGGTTATTATACATTTACCATTATAATCTTACTTATAGTTTTAATATTGTGTAATTTTTATGAATATAAATATTGAGTCAAAAATGTGTCAATGAAGAATGAACAAAGGGAACTAATAAGGAAAAATAACAACAATGAGAAAATCTGTAGAAGGAATTGGGATCAATTTGCAGCCAATGATGTTAGTCTAAGACAGTACTGAAATCCAAGAATTCTAGAAATGAATTGGACGGAGAAGATCATTCAACATTCATCTTTACTTAAAAATAGGTGAGCACTGATACTCGGAGATGAAGTATCACTTAAGTGAGAATACACAACTATTTAGTGACCCAAATGGTTCCAGAACTGAAATGCCTTTCTAATTCATTGTACTTACTTATACATTAATTTTGCTTAAAAGTTCAACACAAATTCTACAGATGTAGTCTCACTAGGCCAAAGTATAGAGGAACTATTGCATCTCATGAATTATTCCGTAATCAGTAATTGGCTCAGTTAGTATTTAACAGAATATAGCTTAATTGTGGACTGCTTTAATAGTATTATTCATGGCACCCAAGATTGAATTGATTTTTTTTTTAAACCCTTGTACTTCGGTGTATTGTCTTATAGATGGAAGATTGGTAAGGGTGGGCAATGGGGGTCAAGTGACTTGCCCAGGGTCACACAGCTGGAAGTGGCTGAGGCCGGGTTTGAACCTAGGACCTCCTGTCTCTAGGCCTGACTCTCACTCCACTGAGCTACCCAGCTGCCCAGTGAATTCATTTTTAAAAGTAAATTTATTTTTTTATTTATTTTGCCTACAGTTTATGAGATTTGTTATAAGGCTGCCTTTTCTCATCATTCTCCTACTTTCCTCAACCTTATAATTCAGACTTTCTGGATAAGTATTCTCCTTCAACTCCTTTTTGTCCTCACTAATCTTAAATTCCAATAAAAGTGAAAAAGGAGGGGAAGTTAATTGGATGCTCACCATATGATCATTCAGGCAAAAGAAAATTCAACCAAGCAGATGGAATTATGTAGAAAATGGCAGAGGAATGATCAAATAGAACAGAAAAAATTCTATTCAAAAGACTATTTTTTCTTTGTAGTCCACTGAGTCTTATAAACAGGTTTCACTGTATTTCAATTACCAGGAAACCTGCTTCTCATATCTGTCTGTGGAAGACCAGACCTAATAAGACCACATGTGGTTATGTCCAGCTTAATATATTTTTTGCTTCCAAATGCTTTCTTTGTCCTCTTAGATTTTCCTGCTCATAATAATATTAACTGGAATGAATCTAAAAGCAGGCCAGTATTAGATTAGCATCAGAGAAAAACAGCAAAAGAAAGTTCTAGTAAAAATTGGAAAATATACATTAGAAAGTATTTTAAAAAACTAGTTAGGGCATGAATAACATCTATTATGGTTTCTGGTATATAGCTTGTACTAGCTTTTCCTAATTTTTTTATGATTTTTTTTTCCTAGCAGGTTATGCTAGCTGTTTTTCTTAAAAAGGTGTTATAATCATCTTCAAGATATAATCAGTCCAGTGAGGGTAAAGCTAAAAAAAATGACTATATTTCTAGTAGCCTAAGGTCAAAAGCCAGGTGAGGGAAAGTCAGAAGCTTCTTCCTTAGACTTGAAACTGGTATACCATTTTGGGAAAGGCAAAGGAAGAAAAGGTACACCCAAATGAATCAATGTTGGATCCTTACTGGATATTCTTTACATGTGATGGCTAAGCAAATTTCTTGTAAATTCTTTGATATTCTAGGAGCTTCTCATTTTATTCATATGCTGAATCTGAGCCATCAGATTGACCTTAGGTCCATCATGGTTTACAATACTAGTAAATCAAATATTTCTTGGTGCCCATTATATTCTTATTTTATTTTATTTTATTATTAATAGAATTTATTTCTAGATATCACAGCCTCTCCTTCTACCCACACTATAGAAGGTATGTTCAAACAAATATAAGCATATAAATATTATATCTTTCTTGTTAATATTGTTAATGTTGTTAATATTTTTCAGTTCATTCTTTTGAGGTAAACACTCACAAGTTAGTCTTCCAAAATTATTAAATCTGAGTTTGAAAATAATGTTCTTAGTTCTATTTGTTTCACTCTTCATTATCTCATTATCTTTTCTTGTTAAAAAAAATAACATGCTTATCATTTCTTTTGGCACGGTACTATTCCCTCATAATCATATACCATAATTTGTTTAGCCATTCCCCACTTGATGGACATCCCTTCAATTTCCAGTTCTTTGCCACCACAAAGAGAGCTACTATAAATATTTTTGAATATATAGGTTCCTTCAAGAATGACCACCAAAGTCCTTTCCAGGCCTAAATCATCACTATTACTATTGAAATACATTTTTGTATATCATAGGGTGTGATCAAATAAATGTTATGACACTGAGGGGCAGGAGAGATGCAGGAAAGGATCATGAATTAATGCTAAAATTTGGAAGTAAAATTAAGTAAGATTGGAATAAGCAGAAGGTGGAATGGAAAGTCTTATAAAAGAAAGTAAGGGGGCAGCTGGGTAGCTCAGTGGATTGAGAGTCAGGCCTAGAGACAGGAGGTCCTAGGTTCAAATCCAGCCTCAGCCACTTCCCAGCTGTGTGACCCTGGGCAAGTCACTTGACCTCCATTGCCCACCCTTACCACTCTTCCACCTATGAGACAATACACCGAAGTTAAGGGTTTAAAAAAAAAAAAAAAGAAAGTAATATCACAAATAAAAGTACAAAAGGGCCCAGTTGACTCAATGTACTCCCTGTTTCTCTTTAGTACTTTGAAAAGAGGATAATAGGAGTGTAAGTTTGATAAATAAGATCAGACTAGATTTTAGAAGGCCTCAAAAACCAAGCAGAGGAGTTCAGATTTTGTGCATTGGGAAACAGGGGCAACTGTAGATATTTTTGGCCATAGAAATGACAACAGTTAGTAGGTTGTTGCAAGAATTGAAGTACGAGGTGATGAGGACTTGGATTTGGCAGAGGAAACACTGAAAATGATTTATAAAGAAATGTTATTGATAATACATTCAGTTTGTAATTTCTGTACTTTGAACTAAAATCACTATAGTCTGGAACCTCACCAATTGAAGACCTACCAATTTATTTTATGCAAATGGAAATCTAGTAAGGAAATTAAATTTGTGTACTAGTGACTATGGACCAGTAAGAAAGGAGATTTGCAATAAAATGAACAAATTGAACCTTTTAAAGAAGCCAACTTCTCTTTGTTAAACCAGATCCTCCCCGAGAGTAAAGCACTCCTTGGGAAAGTCACATCCCTCTGGAATGAAGAGAGATTAACTCTTTCTGTTTCCTGGGATAGTATTTGAGGAATTGAAATTGTTATTTAACAATAGATATTTTATTGCACAGAAATTACTCTCACAGTATTCCTAAATAGTATATTACATCTGTAGAAACATATTTTCATTATTGTATTTGGGATTTGTATATTATTTTACTAAATACCATGATTTCTTTTCCTTTACTTGCCCTACATTAAAAATTGTGACTTTCCCATTGATAAACAAAGCAAAATAAGTCCTACAGCCTCTCTTCTTAGTTGAATGGTAAAAAAACAAAACAAAACAAAATATAAAACCCAAACAATAGTGTTTACATAGCAACTTGGTGTCATGCAGATGTTAGCAGATGTGTTTTGTCTTTTCAACTTGCCTAAAATGAAAAAAATGTTGAAAGAACATAAAAGGGGCATTTATTATTATTATAATTATTAAGTAATTAAACCATTTAGTTTTTAAATTGAATAACATATTCTTTAAAGATGTAAGGGAATAATCCTTTAAAACAGGAAATTTTAACCTTTTTTGTGCCATGAAGCCTATTCACAGTGTGCTGAAATTCATGAACTTCCTCAGACTTTTTTTTAAATGAATAAACTAACCTCAGATTATAAAGGAAAGAAATTATATTGAAATATAGTCATTAAATATATATTAAAGCAAATTCAAAGATCCCAATTTATTTAATTAATCAATAACCCTTGTTTTATAGCATTACACAGTGATTCTAACATTAGTTTTATCCATATGTTTTATATAAAATATATTGAAATAACTTTTTTTTGTATTTTGTAATGTCTAACAATTCAAGTTTGAATTATTTTTGCTTTTTCCAAACTCACTTTTAGTTAACATTCTGTAAAACAAGTGTAACTGACAAATTTTTATATATCTGTAACTATCTATCCATTGTCCTATCTACATATTTGTAGATATAGAGATTTAACACAGGGCTATAGAGACAATATGGGAAAGAAGAGTAAGAAATTTGTATTCCAATCTCAGTCTCTGATATTCGAGTTTGGTTACTTTACTTAAATCAATAAATCTCTCTGTGCTTTAGACAACTTCCTAGGGCAGTGATGGTGAGCCTATGGCCTAGGTGCTAAAGATAGCATGCAGAGTATCCTCTGTGGATAAATAGCTGCCACCCTGCCTGGTTCATTACTAGAAAGTTCATTACTAGAAAGGCAGAGGGACTTGGGCAGAGCTGTTCCCTTCCTCCGCTCCATTGTACCTGATGACATTTTTCACATCACTGGTCCCTCTGTCCAGCAGCCCCAGGGGAATGCATAGGGGGTAAAGTGAGTGGCTCACAGGCAGCAGAGCTGGAGGGGAGCAGAGAGCTCAGGCATCTTTTCTCCCCCTCTCTACACTTGCTGAGGACATTTCTCACTTCATCCACCTATGGCCAGCAACTCAATAGGAGTGCTTCCTCCTTCCCCATGTGGGGTAAGGATGGGGGCAGAAAGCACCCCACACTCCAAGGAGGGGAGGACCACAGCATGCCATCTCTAGTGGGGCTTGGTACAGCACTCTATCCGTAGGGGTAGGATAGGGGCAGGGCCCTGCCACTCTGTTTTGGCTTTATACCCTGGCTTTCTTACTTTCAAACTCTGTGACTTTGAACAAGGTACTTAACATTCCCAACCATAGTTTCCTCAACCATAAAATAAAGGGATAGAATTAGATGATACAGAAGGTTCCTGTAAGCTCTCAAATATATTATACAATTAGATCTGAGTCCAGGGCTAGTATAAAAAAACAAAAACAAAAAAACAACTTTACATCCCTAAAACCAATTTTTGGGGCAGCTAGGTTGAACATTGAATAGACTGCCAGTTCTGAGATCTGGAAGAAATCTTTCTGATGTGGAAGAAATCTTTCTAAGTTAAAATCTGTTCTGACATACTTATGAGCTGAGTGACTCTAGCAAAGTCACTTGACCTTATTTGCCTCAGTTTCCTCTTCCATAAGATGATCTCAAGAAGGAAAAGATAAAGTGTTCTAATATAATTTTCAGGAAAACCTCAACTGGGTTCACAAAGAGTCAGACACAACTAAAAATGACTGAATGACAACAAAAAACCAGTTCAGGAAGGCATTGCTTAGAGAAAAGGACTGTTTCCTTAGATGATAGCATTAGCTTACTGTTTACCATATAAATTTCAACTTTCTTTTGCATGCCTAGATTCAGTTGGGGAATTATAAGATAATGACAGATGAAATCAGACAGATACAGTGTCCGTTTCCATTGTTCATTAAAACCTCAATCACATTTTCTTGTAAACAGAAGCTGTATTCAAAGGAAGTTACTGCAGTGAGTCATATTGCATCAATGAATGCTCTAGATGGAAGGGTAACTGCATGTGTGTCTCTAGACATATTATATCTCCCCACTGGTCTTAACGAACTTTGGAAGAGAATTATTGAATTAATAATGTCAGTGGGCATCAAAGAAAAACACTTTAACGTGTTTCCAAAAAATTGCAACTCTTCTAGACTGGAATCGGTGAGCATTTTTTTTTAATCCCAGTTACTAACTAATCTATTCTTCATTAAATTTTAAATGACCTGTTGGCCTATAGAAGTGCTATTGATTTGATACCATAGTGCTCAGAAAATTGTTTCCTATGTACTGTTTACTGTATTTGTTTTAAAAAGTGAGATAGCAGGAAGCAGAGCACTCTATCTTTAAGAGAAGAGAGGGAGCTGAGTCAACATTTTATCCAGGGTACTTTACTTGAAGTACAGTGTGATAAAAAGAATATACAAAACCCTGATTCACTGAGCTTCTTGAAATGTGATAGTAAGGGACTAAGGAACCTCCATGACTAGCCAGATGAAAGGAAGGAAGGAAGGAAGGAAGGAAGGAAGGAAGGAAGGAAGGAGAAACAAAGAAACAAAGAAAAAGAAAGAAAAAAGAAAGAGAGAAAGACAGCCATAGAAACTGTCAAGAGACATTTGGTGAGTGAGAAAGTGAGAAAGCAAAAAAGCTAATTATCAATTTCATTTTCTTTTTCATAAAAGAAGCAAATGATGATTTATATCTATGTAGATTGAATCTAAGTTTACTTACTGGACACAATGCTACATAAATACAATTATGCTACCAATGCTACTCTAGGCACAGGAAGAGACCTTAAGATGCTAGTTACCTAATCTATTTAGGAAGACATACATTTAAACCATTTCAGATATTCTGACCTCTAGCTAACATAATTCCAAAAGCATTTCTGAAGTGAAGAAAATTACAAACTGACAAGAAGTTCATGAAAGGAAATAAAAATACATACATACATGCATGCATGTATATGTGCATATATATGCAATTATCCACATTTACACAAGCATATTCATATAGAGAATCTTTAAAATGTTTTAAATATTCATTTGTAAATAATATAAGCACAAATGTTTAAGATGGTTGGAATCTAGCCCTTGACTTTCTTTAATAAGATTCTGAGAAAGAACAAACAGCTATAAGACTCATCCTGCATCACTCATACCTTGCTTAGAAAAGGCTGAGCAAGGAGAACTATTTAGAGAAATTCAGAGATTCAGAATGATAGTGGAAAGAGAATTGACCTCAGAGTCATGGGTTCAAGTCACACTTTTGACTAATACTAGATAAATGACCCTGGACAAATGGCATCTTCTCAACATTCCAAGAAAATGTTTAAAAATAAATTAAAGAATAGCTGATAATCTGAATCCCTGGAAGGAGTATCTTTACAAGAAGATCCTCCATTATTCCCCCAAATGTTATTCCAGGCAAAAAAATTGCAGAGGTTAGTTAGGAGTTTGAATAGCTCAACAGACAAAAGGAAGGGAAGAAATCAGAAGAGCAAATATAATTATCTTAATCAAAATACATGACCTTTATATAAAACACATTATATCACAAACTCCATGCTAAGTGTTTTACAATTGTGACCTTATTTGACCCTCATAATGATCTTGAGAGATAAGTATTATTATATCATTCCCATTTGATAGGTGAGAAAATTTTGGCAAATAGTGGTTAGCTGACCTGCCCAGAGTCACACAACTAGTAATTGTCTGAGGCTAGACTTGAACTCAGGTCTTCCTGACTCCAGACGTGGTGATCTATTAACTACACTACCTAGAGGTAGCAAGTCATCATATCAGAAACATATTTTAACATATATGTATATATATGTGTGTGTATATATATATATCTTTTATTATAGCAATGACCATCACTGACTTTCTAGAACATAACAAACCTAGGTTTGCAGATTAAGCTTCCATAGTCTAATAGTTTCCTATACCCAGAAGATTTTAAGAGCTGTCTCTGAATAATAGCTATTGCCAACAAGTTGTAATGCTCCTGAGACTGTTGGAATGGCAGAAGCTAAATAATGGCTTGCTTGCTAGGATGGTGGTAATGGAAGGTAGGTAGTAAAAATTCTCCTTCCCTCTAAGTAATTACAGATTAAGAGAGAATTTCCCTATCTGTAATGCATCAGAGGAAAAGAAAAGAAATTGAAATCAATATGTTGATATATATATGCTAGTAATTGTCCAAGAGAGATGTGTTGTAGAAAGTTAATATCATGGGCAACCAGGTAGCTCAGTGGATAGCAAATCAGGTTTAGAGATAAAATGTCCCATGTTCAAATCTGTCCTCAGACACTTCCTATCTATATGACCCCAGGTAAGACACTTACCCCAATTGTCTAACCCTTACTGTTCTTCTACCTTGGAACTAATACTTAATATTAATTCTGAAACTGAAGGGAAAGGTTGAATAACAATGTTCATATAATATAGAACTGGTGATACTGGGTAAAAGTAGAATTCCAAAAAGATTTAGAAATTTTAGAAAATATGTTGGTTCATTGAGTATTCAAAGGAGATGGAACTAATGATCTATCTATCTATCTATCTATCTATCTATCTATCTATCTAAAACCAAATGATTGAAAATGTCCATTGAAGAGACTAGAAAGGTAGAGAAGAGGAAGAAGTATAATTTATCTTTTTTCCCAACTATTAGATCAAGAAGTCTGAGAATTGGTTGGGAAATCCAAGAAAAAAGCACAAAAGGTTGTTTTTCAAGTTCAGGTAAGTACAAAAAGACAAACTAAGTGCCTGTGGGCAGTGTATAAGGCTCTATCTAGGAAGGTTAAGGAAAACCTTCCAGTGAGCAAGGTATGTATGGCAACAAGAGAACAGAAAGGATCAAACTGGTAATATTATCCTCTAAACCCAAATTGGGTTCTCTGGTCCTTCAATGTTAACTGGGGCTAGAACCTGGGGCCTGGGGTCCATGCCTATATACAAAGGTAGGGAATCATATAATAAAGATAAAAACCAAATGAGTTTTCAATATTCTTTTGAGAAATATGAAAGGCATGGTCCTACCCTAGTCTTTGGAAGGGAGCATGGAAAGTGAATAAACAAAAATAAGACATAAATAATCAAGAAATATAAATTCCAATTCCAAGGCACAAAACCAGAAGACAATAATCACTTAGCAACAACCATAAGCAAAACTATAATCCACAGCATAGTTTATAAACAAGAACTCCCCAAAGAACTTAAGTCAGGATATCTTTAAAAATGATATAATGAATAAATGATATCATGAGAGGAAATAATTAGAAAATAAAATAAACTCTAAAATTATAATTAATAGTTTAGTATAAAAGATACAAGATCTTACTCAGAATCAGATTGCCTAAAAATCAGAATTTAGCAAAAAAGATGCATTCATTTCATGAGAAAAGAGATTTCATTAAGATGAAATCCAAATACTTAAAAATTAAAAAAAAACTTGTATTTCATTAAAAAAATAAACTGGCATGTAAGCACAAATCAAGGAAAGAAAATCTAAGAATTATATGGCTATCTAAAAGTCATGAACAACAATAAAAAATGGTAAATTTAGGTCAACAGTAAAAAAGGTCAAATTTTAGGAAAGAGATGTTTTTTTTTTTTCTTTAAGAGTTCTTTTAAAGGAGGAACACCATCTTATAGGGTAACCTACTCTTACTTACATTTGGCTAGTAATAATAGCTTGTAGTTTTTTGGTGGATATTTTTGGGAGGCTTATTTTTTGTTGTTTCTTGACTTTTTTGTTGTTATGGGGTTGTTTATAATAAACTTCTATGGGCCTTTTGACAACCTCAACCCAAACTTCTTAGTTCTGCCTTCTGGAACAAATCTGAATAAGGCTAAGGTCTCCAACCCTTGAAATGATTAGGAAATGCTCATTCCTGAAGTCTTCTCTTCAGACTAATCAAGGATATGCAAATCGCTGAACTCAAGACCCTTCACCATTCTGGTTGCCATTTTCTAGATATTCTCAAAGATTACCTTCCATCTACTTTGTATTTATCTTTCATGTACTTGGTTATTTTATATTTTCCATCTCTCTTTAGAATGTAAACTCCTTGAGGACAAGCAGTGTTCTTAATCTTCTTTGTACCCCCCAAATACTCAGCACCATGCCTAGAACAAAGTATTTAATAAATTCTTGTTGATTTATTAATTCTCCAGCTTATCAATGTCCTTCTTCAAAATGAGGTCTCAGGCATTAATCACAATACTCCAGATGTGGTCTAACTGGAGCATTGCTCAGTGGGAAGATTTACTCCTGGACATGGCATATTTATCCTTCTTCACTGAGTTTGCTAAATTTCCACACCTATTCATGGTGTTTGTTTTCATACTGAAATGAATAAAAGCCTAAGGGTCCAAAAAAAAAAAAAGAAAAAAGAAAAAATTCATAGTTACCACATAAAAGAAATTCTAAATAAAATCCTTTTCAGAGAAATTATAAAATTCAGAGCTGCCACATTAGAGAGGGAAAAAAATGTCACAAGAAATCAGAAACAAAGAGATTCAGTCCTTAGAAACAATAATCAGAATAGCACAAGATTTGGCAATTATAATTCTAAAAGATAAATGAGATGAGTGTACAACATTCCAAAAGGCAAAAGATAAAGGCTTATCACCTAGATAAACCTCCTCTACAAAATAATGTAGTCCTGTAGGTAAAAAATTGATCTTTATTATTGACTTCTTTATGAACTGATCAAAAGAGAGAAAAAAGAGATAGCTAGGTGTTTCAGTGGATTGAGAGTCATGCCTAGAATGGGAGACATTGGGTTCAAATCATGCCTCAAATCTAGCCTTCCTATTTGTGTGACCTTGGCAAGTCACTTAATCCTCATTCCTAGCTCTTACCACTGTCCTTCTCTCTAAGTTTTGTAATATGGGGATTAATCTTAGTAGGATAATAAACTGGTTGTAATAAGGGAATAGGCTAGAGATAATACAGAAATTAAGTCAGAGGTAAGGTTGTAATAGGGGATAAGGCAGGTAAGGGACTAAAGGTATTGTGAAAAAGGGATAAGGCACTGGGGATAGGGTTTGTGGATCCCTAAGGCAGTAAAGTGGATGAGGAAGGTACAATGGTGAAGGTGGTAAATTGAGGTGGTAAGAGAAGTAAGGGAATGGCTGAGTTTAGGGAATATAAACACGGAGGTATAAAAAGTTGCAAGGGTGAGGTATTTGGGGCAGACAGCTGCAGCCTGGGGAACACAGACTGGGACACAGGTTTGAGACAGAGACAGTAAAGGGAAACAGACTGAGCCCTTCAAGTAAGAAGGGCACTTCTACAGACAAAGGTTAGGGCCAGCCAAGAATGGCTAGAAACTGACTAGAGGGCTTTCTAGTCAGTTTCTCAGGTTCACAAAGGAAGAGTCCAGAGGAAGTATTGAGATTACACTTCCTCCAAAATGGATGCCTCCAATTCCCTTCAGGACCCAGAGACAATGTTATTCCTTCCTCCCCTTCTCCCTCTCTTATCAATCAACTAATGAACTAGCCAAAGATTTGATTAAGTGACAAACAGGGCTTATTGAGTTTTAGGGTTGATTGGAAGGGATGGAGGGATACAAGGTAACTCTAACAGCCACCTAGAGAAAGCTTCAGGTGGGGGAGGGAGACAGGAATGTGAGACTGAGAAAGGACCTGCCTAACTCAGCCCGTAGAGGTTTTATAGCCTATAGGGTTAGGAAAGCTGGATACAATGATTCAAGAGATAATTTTTAACAAGGGTAAGTCCTATTTGACTACGGGAAAACTAAATCTACCAAGTTTGAAAGCTACCACCCAGATCCACTCTCCTTTCAAAACCTCACAGAAATTCAGGAAGGGAAAATGATGATTGGGAATAGGGGAGGTTAGGGAGATCCAAAGGAAATAGTTAAGCTAACAAAATTTTAAGAGAAAAGCTACAGAATATAGGCCAGGTTTTCAGTCCAAAGATAGAGCTCAGTTGGCTCTCCTACTCTCATGGAGTCTCCAGGGTCAACTGTCTAATCTCAGGATTCTAAACCCTTTTCAACTGTCAGAAACTCTGCAATAAGGCTTTGCACCCTTTTCCACTACAGTTTTTACCCTGAGTCTACCAAAAGTTTCATTTTTCTTTATAAGACTTCTAGAATCCCAGTTGTTCATGTTACTAATAAATGGTATCTAAGTCTTTCAAAGTTGTTAATCTTTACAATGTGTTTATATTATGCAAATTGTTCTCCTTGTTCTCCACACTTCTTTCTGAATCATTTAATATGAGTTAATATGAGTTTTAAAATTTAAAATTTTCTGAAACTTCTTTTCCTTCTTTTCCTCATTTCACAATAATAATAATATCTCCTAACATTCATTGTTTAGCCTTTCCCAAATGGATTTATACTCTTTTTTTTTTTTTTTTTTTTTTTTAACCCTTGGATTTATACTCTTTTAGTTTCCGGTTCTTTTGATGTGGGTTGGCATTGGGCAGTAAGGGGAAGTAATAAGAATGGGACCCTCATACTGAAATCTTGCATTTTCATTGGTTAGCACTAGTTAAAGATCAACTCCAAAATCTGTAGTTTCAGCATTAGACAAGCATGAATTGTAGATTGTTCAATTACTAGTACTAGATCTATAACATTCTATATACTAGGCATCAGCTTTATGTTCTAGAAGTAATTAATTCCCTATAGTGGCCCTCCAATGTACTGCATTCCCTCTGCCCCCATTGCTCCCACTCTAGAAGGGCAGCAAGACCTCTCCCATGTTGACAAATGATAATAAGGTGGACAATGGAGAAACCTGGAGCCTACACACTGGGGAATCTGGCATTCCAGAAGAATCCCCCAATCTTCCTCATGCTCCTTATTCCCTGTGACAAGAAACACTAAAACATGCCTCCACCTGAGTTTGGAAAGGAAGATGCTAAGCTACAAGATCCCAATAAATATGCCAATACTGATCCACAGTGTGTGGAAGCAAATAGCAAAGACGAAATTCTCAGGAGTCTTGAGGTTTCCATCACTACAACTAAAGCTTAATGGTCCCCAGAATCTACTCAGACTCTCAGTGGCAGTTGTGGATGGAGACAAAAAAAAAAAAAAAAAAAAAACAAGAAAAAGGGAAACCTTGTCTTCTTTAATATCTCTAAAATTTGCCTTATTTCACATTAGCTCTTCAAGCACTTTATGATTATCTGGCGACAACTAGATGGAATAGAAGCATAGAGTGCTAAACCTGAAGCCAGAAAAACCTAAGTTCAAGTCTTGCCCCAGAAACTTACAAGCTATGTGATCTTAAGCAAATAATTTAACTGCTATATGCCTCAGTTTCTTCTTTTGTAATAATGCCTTAGTCTCAGAGTTGTAAGGATAAATAAAAAATACACATAAAATGCTTTGCAAAGCTTAAAGTACTATATATTTATGTGTGTATATATATATACATAAATATAAAATCCTATTATGATTGGCCAAACTCAGATGCTAAGTTATTCATCCATTTCAGCATTCCATTTCCTTGTTATTGTTTAGTCATTCATTTTATGTGATTCTTCTTTTTTAAAAAACATTTATTAATATTTATTTTTTAGAAAAGTTAACATGGTTACATAATTCATGGTCTTACTTTCCCCTTCATCCCCCGAGCTTGTATTGCCCCCCCCCCCATGGCTGATGCTTATTTCCACTGGTTTTAACATGTGCCATTGAGCAAGACCTATTTCCAAATTGTTGATAGTTGCATTGGTGTGGTAGTTTCAAGTCTGCATTCCCAATCATGTCCGCCTCAACGCATGTGTTCAAGAAGTTGTTTTTCTTCTGTTTCCACTCCTGTAGTTCTTCCTCTGAATGTGGGTAGCGTTATTTTCCATGAGTCCCTCAGAATTGTCCTGGGTCATTGCATTGCTGCTAGTACAGAAGTCCATGACATTCTATTTTACCACAGTGTATTATTGGTCTCTGTGTACAGTGTTCTTCTGGCTCTGCTCCTTTTCGCTCTGCATCAATTCCTGGAGGTCTTTCCAGTTCACATGGAATTCCTCCAGTATATTATTCTTTTCAGCACAATAGTATTCCATCACCAGCATATACCACAATTTGTTCAGCCATTCCCCAATTGAAGGACAAACCCTCATTTTCCAGTTTTTTCCCACCACAAAAAGCACGGCTATAAATATTTTCGTGCAAGTCTATTTATTTATGATCTCTTTGGGGTACAAACCCAACAATGGTATGGCTGGATCAAAGGGAAGGCATTCTTTTATAGCCCTTTGAGCATAGTTCCAAATTGCTAGCCATAATGGTTGGATCAGTTCACAATTCCACCAGCAATGCATTAATGTCCCAGTTTTACCACATCCTCTCCAGCATTCATTACTCTCCCCTTCTTTCATTTTAGCCAATCTGTTAGGTGTGAGGAGATACCTTAGAGTTGTTTTGATTTGCAATTCTCTAATTATTACAGATTTAGAACACTTTCTCATGTGCTTATTGATACTTTTGATTTCTTTACCTGAAAATTGCCTATTCATGTCTCTTGTGTAAAAAGTAATTTGGGAAATGTATCAAAACTACATTTCCCGTGATCCAACATGGTCCAACTGGTTTCCGTTTCCGACGTCTTGACGCAGGGGAGCGCTTAAATCTCCTGGGTTAGGAGGGTGTGGTCTCTCTTTTGCGATTAGGCCATGGCCAGGAAACAGGAGACAAAATGGAGGTGGCGGCAGTTTTGAATGCTTACAAGCGCGTGGTCTAATGATTTTATCTATCAACATGGCTTTAATTAAAACACTAATTTATATATTTATAGCAGCCTTTATCATTTTTAATATTTACACTTGCCCATTTATCAATTGGGGAATGTCTTGATTTTTTTATACAATTGATTTAACTCCTTGTATATTTGAGTAATTAGACCCCTGTCAGAGTTTTTTGTTATAAAGATTTTTTCCTCAATTTGTTGTTTCCCTTCTGATTTTGTCTACATTGTTTTTGTTTGTACAAAAGCTTTTTAGCTTATTATAATCAAAACCATTTATTTTACATTTTGTAATTTTCTCTAACTCTTGCTTGATTTTAAAATCTTTCCTTTTCCAGAGATCTGACAAGTAAACTATTCTATGTTCACTTAACTTATTTATAGTTTCCCTCTTTATATTCAAGTCATTCACCCATTCTGAATTTATCTTGGTGTAGGGTGTGAGATGTTGATCTAAACCTATTCTCTCCCATATTGTTTTCCAAATTTCCCAGCAGTTTTTGTCAAATAGTGGATTTTTTGTCCCAAAAGTTGGGCTCTTTGGGTTTATCATACACTGTCTTGCTGATGTCACTTACCCCAAGTCTATTCCACTGATCCTGCCTTTTGTCTCTTAGCCAGTACCATACTGTTTTGATGACCGCTGCTTTATAGTTCAGTTTAATATCTGGTACTGCTAGGCTCCCTTCCTTCACATTTTTTTTCATTATTTCCCTTGATATTCTTGATCTTCTGTTATTCCAGATGAACTTTCTTATAGCTTTTCCTAATTGAGTAAAAAAGTTTTTTGGTAGTTTGATAGGTATGGCACTAAATAGGTAAATTAATTTGGGTAGAATGGTCATTTTTATTAAGTTAGCTCGTCCTACCCATGAGCAATCAATGTTTTTCCAATTGTTTAGATCTAGTTTTAATTGTTTGGAAAGTGTTTTGTAGTTGTTTTTGTATAATTCCTATTTATTGACTTTGAATGTTAAGCTAATGCTGTGCTCTATTTCCTGGGGTGGGGGTTAGGAATATCCCAAATTTCATGCTTTTTTGTACTATTGTTATCAGAGCTAGTTCTGAAGGATTAGTGTTATGTAGAGATTGCAGCATGGAATCCCTGCAAAATACAGTGTCAGCCTCACCCAGAATTCCAGGGGACCCCCCCCTGGAGAATTTTGGGTGAGGGGTCAGTTGAGAAGGGTTTGGACAGTTGCTTTCTGAGGTTTGAGGTGAGCGGATGACTGCTTACTGCTCCTGACTTGGGGTGTTTACCTGAGAGGGCCATTGTGGCTAAGCCATCTTGGTTTCTATTCAGGAATTAGTCTGCTTAGTAGCATTGGTCCTTACCAATACCAATACAACAAATATTTAGAGATATAGAAATTAGATATACTCACTATTAGCAAAATAGCCGGTTTAGCCAAGTACCTTCCCCCCCTGGAATTCTGGGTGAGGCTGACCCTGTATTTTGCAGGGATTCCTGCAATCTCTACATAACATTAGGAGTCTTCAGTTCTTCTGAAGGTGGTGTGATCTGTAGAGATATTTCACAGCAAGGCTCCTGTTTTCTTGGTACCAAAAGCCATACCATTCCTAACATACCTTGTTCCATCAGTACTAAAAGCAGTATTACTCCTCAAGATTCCTTCTCCCTTCTGAAAGTGCTCCTCTCTGTACTTGAACTGTCCAGAAATAAGTATAGACAACTGAATTGCCAAGCAGTATCTAGTCAAACAATAAGTAGTAGCAAATGGATATTTAGGAATCTTTTTCTAACTAATTGCTCTTTTCCCTACCACTTATGTCTTGAGAGTTCCTTAAGCTGCGGATGCTTCTTTCACCACCAAGCCCTACCATTGTAGTTGTATCCAGACCTCTCCTTCCAATTCCTATGTTGTCTTAGGCTGGAAGAATATCTCACCTCACCCTTGTTGAGTCTGCACTTCAAAATTCAAATTGAAGTATTATATTAAAGTTGTATGGAGGAAAATAATAAGAAAGTTGACCTTTAGTTCTTACTCTAATCCTCTGTCTTATTTTTGGTCCTAGAAGTTTCCTCCTATTGAAGAAATAAAAATAGGCAATGAGGCAACAAAACTGCTATACTTTGCAGGTAATATGATAGAACCCTAGAGACTCAGCTATAAAAGTAGATGAAATAACTAACGACTTTAGTGAAATTGCAAGATATAAAATAAACTAACATAAATCATCATCATTTCTATATACTATCAATAAAACCCAGCAGTAAGAGATAAAAAGGGAAATTACATTAAAAATAACTGCAGACAATATAAAAGAATTAAACATCTGCTTGTCAAAAAAACCAAGCGATCATATAAACAAAATTACAGAACATTTTTTGCACAAATAAAAGCATATCTAAACAATTAAAGAAATATTAATTGCTTGTAGATTGGTCAAGCCAAGGAAATAAAAATGACAATTATACCTAACTTAATTTATTTATTTCATGTTATACCAATCAAATTACCAAAGAATCATTTTATATAGTTAGAAAAATAATATTTTTTTCTGAAAGAACAAAAGATAAAGCAAATGAAGGGGATGAATAATGAAGTAACAGTTTCAAACTATATAATGAAGCTATACACATATACACACACACTTTAGACCATATAATTGTTACATAAAAAAAATCTGCTTCTTGCTAAGGAATAGATTGGTGGATCATTATGATAGGTTAGATACAAAAGCAATTATAAATAACCGGGATAACCTAAAGTTTGAAAATTCAAAGATTAAAAATTTGGAGGTAAGAACTAACCAATGGACAAAAATGGCTAAAAATTCCAGCTATCAGATTAATCATGATAGTCCCTGGACTATTTGATTATCTCCTACTTTAAGCTAATGCACAGAGACTTCCTTCTTTGTCCAATCCACTCATGGGCAACAGCATAACTGAATCAATGAGTATCTAACCTAAGTTCATGAACCACTGACCTGAGCTATGATTAAGTTTTCTGACCACACATCCACAGCCTGAATAGGACAGGCCTCCTTATTGCTAACTTCCCATCCTTCTTGGAGAGAGCAAGAATCAGTTAACTAAAAAATATGCTCAGTGGTAGGTACCTGCAACCCTACCCTCCTAGCATATGAACTGTTATTCTGAATAGGGATCACTCCATCAGGCAGCTGCCCCATATGCTGTTAAAGATGACATGTCTTGCAGAAACTCAGATGAAAGGGATTGACTGAGGGCTCTCGAGGTTTAATAGAAGGGGCTTTCCTCTTCTACTTGATCCATGAATTGCTGATAAAGACTGGAAAAAAGAGCCTGATATCTTGAAGAGCATGGCTGTGTGATTCTGTACTTGAAAGCAAAGCCTGGGGTCTCAACCTTGTGCCTTAGCAATAGGGAACTCTTTTCCCCTTTAGAAGTATGAGTGCTAAGGCTGTAATTAGGGGCCATAATCACTCTACTTTTGGTATCAGGATTTTCTGTCCTCACCAAAACTAGAGCCTGATACATGAGCATCACCAACAGGGAATTCCTTACTCCCCTTGTCAAGGCAAGGCCAGTACCCTCCAGGCAATGTAAGTGGTGCCATTGGTAGTAAGGTTATTAAATTAAAATGGGGAGAACTATTACTCTATTGGCACAAACTACATTCATAGTCATCAACCCTGCAAAAACATGCCATGAAACATGGGACCAAATAACATGTGTCATGATGAGGGCAATTTAATTTTTAGTGTTAGAAAATCAAATCAAAGAATTTTTAAAATTTTTAAAATTTAATTTAATGATCAGAAGCATTTTGTTCTCACATCAGGCATGTAACATCAAGTCAACTATATCTGAAAGCTGAAATGGAAATTTCCTAATCAGAGACTTGAAAAAATTAAACGTCAAATAGATGGGGAAGAGAAGCAGAAGATATATGGATCAAAGCCAGAAACAATAATATGTGCACCTCAGGCAAACAATAAAAAATGAGTCTTAGATAAACTGAAGGAAATATGACCTTAAATATACTTTTTAAAGCCATGTTCTGGTGAATAGAGGAGGAAGAAGATGGTGGGACATAAGTCCATGTTGCAGAAATAGAGAACCTGGAATGTTCAAAGGCCTCATGAAAATTCCAACTTTAACTTATTTTTAGTTAAATAATTAATTTAGTTATTAATTGTTTATATATATACATATATATATATATATAATTTAGTAATTAATTGTTAATCTAGTTAAATCATTATTTCTTAACTCAATGTATCCAGTAGATAAAGGAATATAAATGCTACCATGCCTCATGTATTTTGACACCCTTGTGCAAAGCCTGGGACATTTTTCCTCTATATCCTTCTGATCTTGGCTAATTGAATTTATAAGAACAAGAGGGAGACATGTTTAACCTTGCTGCTAAAATGGACTAGCTGTACTTCTTAGAGGATGAAAAATTTCAGACCACTCACAGAAACTTATCTGATCCTAATTCACTATTAAAAGTTCTTATTAACTAATAACAATTTTAAAAATATTGACTATCTTACCACATTTTTCTCCACATATTTTGCTTCTCCTGCCATAGAAGAGAAGTATTTGTATTTCTGGAAGTTGTCTTGATCTTTTTAGCACTGAATGATCAAGGCTATTTTGGATGAGTCAGACCAGCGGTTCCCAAACTTTTTTGACCTACTGCCCCCTTTTCAGAATAAATATTACTTGGTGCCCCCTGGAAATTATTATTTTTTTTAATTTTAATAGCAATTAATAGGAAATATATATTAATGTTTCTACCTTTTTCTTAAAATGCACCATCAGTGCCCCCCCTGGATTGCTGCAGCACCCACTAGGGGGTGGTGGCACCCACTTTGGGAATCACTGAGTCAGACAAAGAGTATAAGTATGCGTGGGGCAGGGAGGGAATCTTTTAGGCATTTTACTGTTCCTAGATAATGCTGGTTTTTTAATGAGAAAAAATAATTTTCAGAAATAATGGTTCACTCATCATATTATCTTCCCCCAATTCTTCACACACCTGAACATATTTATAATGATAAAATGGCCTTTAAAAGTGTCTTCTTGGGCTTAATTTCAAGATTTGTTGGAAACATTTCTTTTCTCTTCCTAAACTAATCTCTTGTACTATCTTGCGTCCCTGAGAGGTACATCCCAAGTTAACCTTCCACATTTTATTAATTCCTACACCTCCTCCCTGCCCCTACTCAAGGATGCATCATAAAGTTAATTGTCAATGTTATCTTTTAACTCTTCTTTGATAATGTAGAATTTCATTAGGGTCACAGGGCTTCTCTGAAATAAGATACATTTGTGTTGAAAATCCCTGTTATATTTCTGTCTATAGACCATAAATCTATAAAGGAGATCATGGTTGTTAGCTCCAGAGCTGCTCCCAGAATTAAAAAGGAGTGGGGGATGGGAATAGTCTGTTTTTACTAATCATCATTATTCTATAAAAATGTCAACCTCTCCCCCAACTTCCAATCCCATATGTACTTTATCACAATCTTCTGCCTTTCATCAAATGAGGCCTATGCTTGGTTGTCCTTTTGCTCGACAGCGAATCAACCAAGGTCAGGGATAAGTTGTAATGGGGGCAGGAAGACAGAGAGAAGTCTGCAATGGATCTTTTCACCTTCCACCCTTCTCAACTGGCACTCAGACTGAGAGAATGCATTTTTCAAAGGAATATTTTAGTAAAGATAGAAATATCAGAGAGGTGCTTCTTTTCCTATTAAAAAAGAATTACTCCCACTATTTCCACGCCCTCCTCCCCCTAATACAAATACTCCCTGAGAGTGGCTCATACTCTTATTCTGCTCTGAAAGCAGGTCCAAGGCCAGGAGAGACACCTCCTTTTGAGGTATAGGAAAGAACTAAGGAATCCAGCTTGAAACAATCTTGAAAAATTGTATAAGGTCAGACAGAGCCCTGCTTTTAAAATACTCTTAGGGCACTTTAAAAACCATATACTCAAACAAGATGGAGGGAAGGAATTTTAGAGTTAGCTCCTGCACTTTCTCTAAAACTCAGAATGTCTTAGCCATCTTCCTGGTCACTCTCTTATTTTAATGGGCTTTTGAAACTACAAGCATTTCACAAAAAGAGTATGTATGCACTTTTTCTGGGGTTTCCAATTACACTAAGTTTCCAGGAAAATTTAAACACACTCACTCCCAGTCACACACATATTGATACACACTCATACTATCCTTTAATTAAATTCTATTCAGAAAATATTTACTAAGTGCCTACTTTTTGTAGAGCACCATGCCAGAAAAATAAAATTGATAAAGCAGTTCATGTCATTGTGGAATTTGTATATTTGTAGAAAAATAAAACACCTACTTAGATAAATTATACTATAAAATAATCTATGACAATTAGTCAATAAGCATTTATTCAGTACTAAGTATGTCTTATGGATTGGAGAAATAAAGAAAATTAAAAATAATCACTGATTTCAAAGACTTCACATTCTAATGGATAGATTAGATTTTTTTTAAACATGTGGAGTGGGAGAGAATGATTATTACTTCCTGGGTGATTAAGGAATAAGTCAAAGAAGAAGTAAAACTGGATTTCAGTTTTAAAGAATGAGTGGGAAATTAACAAATGAAGAAGGGAGTGAGGGGAATATGCTAATACAGACAAGCATATGAACCAAACCTTGAAAGTAAGAAAGCAAAGGATATCTAAATGTTACAGTTATTTAATTTGTCTAGAACTTAGAAGTTATACATAGATGGAAGAGTATGAAACAAGGCCAGATAGATAGCATGATTCTAAATTATGAAAGTCCTTAAGTCTCAATCAAAAGAATTTGGATTTTAATTATAAACAATCAGAAGATACCATGGATTTTTGAATAGTCATATTCAAATCTGTGCAAAAGAAAAATTATCCTGACAGCTTCCTGACAGGATGGTTGGAAGGCATAGTGAGTGAAAACAAAACTATCTATACTAAGAGACAGTTTTTCTAGTACTACAGATAGGTGATAGATAATAAAAGATAAGTGTAGGAATAAACCTAAAAGTGGAATTCTCATTTCATAGTATGGAGAATTTCTAGGTGAGAAAATGTCCTAATATGTTTAAGACTTGCCTAGAACATTAAGAGGTTAAGTGATTTTTTTCAGTGCAATAACTAAAAAAAGACAGTTTTTGAGTGTTTGGGGGCATCTGCCTCTAGGGATTTCAGAGTTTCCTGAGGACTGATTCAGAAGTAGACATTGCTTTTATAACATTCCCTACTTAATCTTTGGAAACTGAACCAATTATATTGCAGGGGTGGAGGGAGGGGGAAAGAGTGCTTTTATTGAGGCAATTAGAATATCATCTGTCTACACATAACCTGAAACTATGGAATTACAGGTATGTAGAAAAAGGATAAATATTTTGTAACAGTTTACTGTTCTAAAGATAGATCCATTTTTTCATATAAGAAACATATTTTTTCAAATTTCTAGTTGTGTTTTTCATGTGAGTGAGGAATTAACAAAGTGGAAACTATAGGCAATGATTGGTTACTACTTTATAATTTATATTCTTAAAACATTACCTGAGGACCACTGAGAAGCAATTGACTTGTCCTTTGTTTCCAATGTAGAATTTCTCAGAGGCAAGACTTGAATATAGGTTTTGAAGACTTCAATGGCACTCTATACCCTATGATAGGTAGATCTTTTGAACAATAACAACATATTATTGACTTAATCCAAAAATTATGAACGTATTTTAAACACTACTAAGGATCAAGAAATCATAGGTTTAAAGTTAGAATTAACAGGAGAGGTCATCAAGACTCATCTTATAAATGAGGAAACTGAGAGATGTCAAAGGTGATTCAAGTAATCACAAGCAGAACTAAGATTCCAAACCAGGCTCTAAAAAAAAATCTCTTAATATAGATCATTTTGTTTTCACTCACTATGCTTTCCAACTGAAGATGATTTACCACTTCCCTTCTCTGATTCTGTGTGTTGACCTATAACCAAGTGATTCACTTGTAAAAAGATCACTTAATTGGGTCTGCCTAGGCAGCTTACTTTCATAATCAGAGCCCCCAAACTAGCTTCCTGCTCAATTATAGGGATAAGTCCTATGTATCACCTGGTTTGTTCAGAATTTCTTGACTATGGGATCTCAGTGGCTTATCAAACTGACCATTAAAACAAAAATAGAGGATAGATAAATTCTTATTACTTTTTAATATATTATTCAAATTTTTTAACTCAGTGTTACTTCCTAGGTACATGTCCTCTGAGGAATAACTGACATTCTTTCTTCCCATTATTTAAGCACACTTCTCTGTTACTTTCTACAATAAAGTGCTGTGGAAGAAATAGAATTTGAGTTCTACATCTCTGGAGAAATATCCTAGGACCTTCTAGCCCTGGATTTTGAAGTGAGCTCCTGATTTAGGAACTTTTATTTGTATCATTCAAATCCTCTTGGGTTATTCCAATTGGACATTACAAAAATGCATGCATATAATTTTTTGTAGCACTTATGAGATTAAAACTAGTGACTAAGGGGATTGCTGACATGTTAGATTTTTAATTCAGAAGGCTTCTTTCTTTATAATTTTTTATTTTTTTAAATTGAGTACTAACATGAATTAAATTTAATTATTGATAAATTTCCTGACTTCAGTATGAATAGTGGCATTCCAAGACTAGGTTCTATTCCAGACTTCTGGGGCTAATTCCTTTTTAGACCTTCAGTACTTGATTGTCCACAGAGTCAAAGTTATTAGTAGGTAAAGCACACAAATAACCTGTGTGTCACAATTTAAAGGCAGCTGAGTATAGCCCTCTGCCCTCCCAAGTATCTGACCTTGATGCTTGAAATTCTTTTAATATCAGAGCAATCATTTCATTACAGGAATAGAGAAAAGATCTAAAATACAAATACCTTTTTACTTACCACATGGGACACATTGACTTAAATTCATATTGAGTCCTAATTGATTGGCAGTAGATCTTTGAACATAAGTTTTGATTCAAAGGTAAGTAGTGGGAGAAGAAAGGGTTCAAAAATATAAAAAGGAATATTTTATACAGAGAAGAAATAATAAGGCATAAGCTAAGGTTTTAAAAAACAAAAGTATAACCACTTTGGTTTTTCTTCTATTGGGTCTTTTGCAGAACTATTTTAGGGAATGATTCTAGGAAATACATTTTTGTTCCTTTTACCTGTTACCTGTCCTAGACTATTGTAATACCCTATTAATTGTTCTGATACTCCAAGTCTCTCCCTAATATAATCTATTTCCCACAAACTAAAGTGATTTCCTTATATGATAATTATGATCATGTCACTCCACAACTTATTGACAGTGTCTCCTTATTTCCTTTAGAATCAACAATAGATTTCTCTATTACTTTTATTTAATTTTTAATCCAAGTATTTAATTAATTAATTTAGAATATTTTCCATGGTTACATGATTTATGTTCTTTCCCTCCTCTATTCCCTCCTCGTCCCAGAGCCAATGATCAATTCCACTGTTTTTTACATGTATTAATCAAGATCAAGACCTATTTCCATATTATTAATATTTGCAATAAAGTGATTATTTAGAGTCTACATCACCAATCATATTCCCATAGACCCATGTCATCAAGCAGTTGTTTTTCTTCTGTGTTTCTACTCCCACAGTTCTTTCTTTGGATGGAGATAGCATTCTTTCTCATATAAGTCCCTCAGAATTGTCCTGGATCATTGCATTGATGCTAGTAGAGAAGTCCATTATGTTTCTTTGTAATACAAGCTCTGATTCATCCTCTGTTAAGTCAAATGGAGCCTTTTTTGTTTTGGCTAATGTGGAAATATATTATATTATGACTAGAGGTCATATTGAGGGAATTAATCATATGTATTCTTGGGTGATTGGTAGATTTTTTTTGTTTGAAAGAGCCATTAATAAGCATGATTATTTTTTCACCAATTACATGTAATAAATTTACATATGAGTTTTCTGAAGCATGACCTAAATTGTCTCCATCCCTCCCTTCCTTTCCCTTCCCATAGCTGGCAAACAAACCTATCTGGGTTACACTTGTATTGTCCTGAAAAACATATTTCCTTATTGTTAATTTCTGTAAGTTAATAATCTTAAAATTTATAACTACAAAACATAAATCCAAATAAATAAGGGAAAATTGCATTCTTTGATCTGCTTTCCTACTTTAATGGTCCTTTCTCTGGAGGTGGATAGCATTCTTAGTCATAAGTCCCTCAGAATTTCCCTGGGCCATTGTATTACTGAAAGTAGTTAAGTCTAACACATTTGATCATTCTACAATATTGCTGTTACTGTATACAATGTTTTCCCAGTTCTGCTTATTTTTCCTCTCATCAGTTCATGGTACAATAGTATTCCATTAAAATCCTATACCTCAGCCTATTCAGATATTCCTAAATTGATGGACATCCATTCAATTTCATATAGACATAAGTCAAAAGGATATTCATAGTTTTATGGTCCTTTGGGCCTGATTCCATATTGCTCTCCAGAGTAGTTGTATCAGTTCACAGTTCCACCAAAAGAATATTAGTGGATTAAAAACTTGTAAAAACCGGTTCCTGGGTTAAGATGGCGGCAGAGTAAAGAGCAGCTGCTTGATCTCTCCTCTGAGGATAAAGGTGAGAAGGGGCTGGGCTAACAACAATGGCTAGCCAAAATCAGTAATCCCAGAAGAGAAATATCATCAAGAAGAAATTGGTAACACTGGACAACTTTTACACAGAGAAAATCCATACAACAGAGCAAACAGCAGAGAAGAACAAATAAGTAATCATATCCAAACCTTCCCAAAAAAATGAAAACTGGTCACAAGCTAACGAAGAGTTCAAATCAGAGATGATGAGAAAGATGGAAGCGATCTGGCAAGAAAGTAACAGTTCAAAAGGCAGAATTTTGCAATTGGAAAGTGAGACTCAGAAATCAAATGAACTGATAAGCAAATTGAACACCAGAAATGACCAGATTGAAAAGGAAAACCAAAAGATTATAGCCAAAAACCAAAAGATTATAACCGAAACCCAGTCTCTAAAGGCTAGAATTGAGCAATTAGAAGCTAATGATCTCTCAAGACAGCAAGAACAAATAAAACAAAGTCAAAAGACTGATAAAATAGAAGAAAATATGAAATATCTCAATGAGAAAGTGACAGACCAAGAAAACCGGTCTAGAAGAGACAATCTGATAATCATTGGTCTTCCTGAAAAAGGAGAAATTAATAGAAATTTGTACTCCATACTAAAAGAAATTATTCAGCAAAATTTCCCTGAAGTTCTACAATGAGAGGGCAATATAGACATTGAAAGGATCCATAGATCACCCTCTACACTAGACCCAGAAAAGACAATGGAAGAAAATAGCAGAGTGGATTAGAAGCCAAAATCCTACCATATGTTGTCTACAAGAAACACATATGAGGCGGGTGGACATACACAAGTTTAAGGTAAAGGGATTTACCAAAATATTTTTGGCTTCAAATGAGAAAAAAAAGGCAGGAGTGGCAATCATGATTTCTGACAAAGCCAAAGTTAAAATAGATATGATTAAAAAAGACAGGGAAGGTCATTACATCCTTATTAAAGGCAGTATAAAAAATGAGGAAATAACACGGCTCAATATGTATGCACCAAGTGGCATAGCATCCAAATTCATAAAGGAGAAACGGGCAGAGCTCAAGAAGGAAATAGATAGTAAAACCATAATAGTTGGAGATCTAAATATTCTTCTTTCAGATCTAGATAAATCAAACCAAAAAATAAATAAGAAAGAGGTAAGAGAGGTGAATGAAGTCCTAGAAAAATTAGATTTAATTGATATGCAGAGAAAAAAATAGGGACAAAAAGGAATACACCTTCTTTTCAGCTGCACATGGTACATTCTCAAAGATTGACTATGTAATAGGGAATAGGAACATTGCAAACAAATGCAAAAGAGCAGAAATAATAAATGTAACCTTCTAAGATCATAATGCAATAAAAATAATTAGTAAGGGCACCTGGACAGGCAAATCAAAAACCAATTGGAAATTAAATAATATGATTCTCCAAAACCAATTAGTCAAAGAAGAAATCATAGAAACAATCAACAATTTCATTGAAGAGAATGACAATGATGAGACATCCTACCACACTATGTGGGATCCAGCCAAGGCAGTACTCAGGGGGAAATTTATGTCCTTGAGTGCATATATTAACAAATTAGGGAGGGCAGAGATTAATGAATTAAGCATGCAACTCAAAAAAACTAGAAAGTGAGCAAATTAAAGATCCCTAGATGAAAACTAAATTAGAAATACTAAAAATAAAGGGAGAAATTAATAAAATCAAAAGTAAAAGAACTATTGAATTAATAAATAAGACTAGAAGCTGGTATTTTGAAAAAACAGATAAAATAGACAAAGTACTGGTCAATCTAATAAAAAAAGGAAAGAATAAAACCAAATTGACAGTATCAAAGATGAATAGGGAGACCTCACCTCTAATGAAGGGGAAATTAAGACAATCATTAAAAACTATTTTGCCCAATTATATGGCAATAAATAAAACAATTTAGGATATATGGATGAATATTTATAAAAATATAAATTGCCTAGATTAACAGAAGAAGAAATAGAATAACTAAATAATCCCATATCAGAAAAAGAAATTGAACAAGCCATCAAAGAACTCCCTAAGATAAAATCGCCAGGGCCTGATGGATTCACAAGTGAATTCTATCAGACATTCAAAGAGCAACTAATCCCAATACTATACAAATTATTTGATATGATAAGCAAAGAAGGATTCCTACCCAATTCCTTTTATGACACAAATATGGTACTGATTCCAAAGCCAAGTAGATCAAAAACAGAGAAAGATAGCTACAGACCAATCTCCCTAATGAACATAGATGCAAAAATCTTAAATAGAATATTAGCAAAGAGACTCCAGCAAGTAATTAAGAAGATCATCCACCATGATCAGGTGGGATTTATACCAGGAATGCAAGGACAGTTTAACATTAGGAAAACCATCCACATAATGGACCATATCAACAGTCTAACAAACAAAAATCACATGATTATCTCAATAGTTGCTGAAAAAGCCTTTGACAAAATACAGCATCCATTCCTATTGAAAACACTGAAAAGTATAGGAATAGAAGGACCTTTCCTAAAAATAATAAACAGTATATACCTAAAACCATCAACAAGCATCATATGCAATGGGGATAAATTAGAAACCTTCCCAAAAAGATCAGGAGTGAAACAAGGATGCCCATTATCACCTCTATTATTCAACATAGTACTAGAAACACTAACAGTAGTAATTAGAGAAGAAAAAGAAATTGAAGGTATCAAAATAGGCAATGAGGAGACTATGCTATCACTCTTTGCAGATGATATGATGGTCCACTTAAAAAATCCTAGAGAATCAACTAAGAAGCTTTTAGAAATAATCAACAACTTTAGCAAAGTTGCAGTATACAAAATAAATGCACATAAATCATCAACATTTCTATATATTTCCAACACATTAGAGCAGCAAGAGGTAGAAAGAGAAACACCATTTAAAGTAGAATTGCAAATCAAAACAACTCTGAGGTATCACCTCACACCTAACAGATTGGCTATAATGAAAGAAGGGGAGAGTAATGAATGTTGGAGGGGATGTAGCAAAACTGGGACATTAATGCATTTCTGGTGGAGTTGTGAACTGATCCAACCATTCTGGCTGGCAATTTGGAACTATGCTCAAAGGGCTATAAAAGAATGCCTTCCCTTTGATCCAGCCATTCCATTTTTGGGTCTGTACCCCAAAGAGATCATAGATAAACAGACGTACGAAAATATTTATAGCCATGCTTTTTGTGGTGGCAAAGAACTGGAAAACGAGGGTATGTCCTCCAATTGGGGAATGGCTGAACAAATTGTGGTATATGCTGGTGATGGAATATTATTGTGCTCAAAGGAATAATAAACTAGAGGAATTCCAGGCGAACTGGAGAGACCTCCAGGAACTGATGCAGAGCGAAAGGAGCAGAACCAGAAGAACACTGTACACAGAGACTGATATACTGTGGTAAAATCGAATGTAATGGACTTCTGTACCAGCAGCACTGCAATGACACAGGACAGCTCTGAGGGATTTATGGTAAAGATGTTACCCACATTCAGAGGAAGGACTGCAGGAGAGGAAACATATAAGAAAAACAACTGCTTGAACGCATGGTTTGGGGTGGACATGATTAGGGATGTAGACTCGAAACTACCACACCAATGCAACTATCAACAATTTGGAAATAGGTCTTGATCAATGACACATGTTAAAACCAGTGGAAATGTGCATAAGCCATGAGTTGGGGGAATTGTGGGGGGTGAAGGGGAAAGTAGGAGCATGAATCATGTAACCATGTTAAAAACGAATATTAATAAATGTTTTTAAAAAAGAGAATATTAATGTCTCAATCTTCTGACATCCCATCCAACATTTACTATTTTCTTATAAGACATATTAGCCATGATGATAAGTATGAGGTGATATCCTGTTCATATCCTTTGATCATATATCAAATGGGGATTGCTATGGATTCTTATAAAGGTGGCTCAGTTGGCTATATATTTAAGAAATGATGCCTTTGACTAAGACACTTACTATAAAGCTTTCTTTAAATTTGTTGTTTCCATTCTAATTTTTATTGTATTGCTTTTGTTTATACATAAATTTTTAAATTTAATGGAATCAAAATTCTCCATCTCATTTTTCATTATGTTCTCTAAATCTTGTTCATTCATAAAAATATTTTTTATGTAATTTCAACAGGTAAATTTTTCACATTCCCTAATTTGTTTATTTATTTTTAGATTAAGTATCTATTTTGATTTTATCTTGGTATGTGATATAAGATGTTTTTTTATACCTAATTTCTGCCATACTATTTTCTAGTTTTCCCAGCAGTTTTTTTTAAATCAGCTAATGAGTTCTTTCCCCAATATCTTGAATCTTTGGCTTTATTGAACACCAGGTTACAGTGGTCATTAACTACTGTTGATTTCCTAATCTATTCCATTGATCCAGTACTCTATTTTTTAGCCTTTCCGAGATTGTTCTGATGATTACCTCTTTATAGCCTATTTTGAGATCTGGTAAGGGTAGGCCCCCTCCATTCTTATTATTTTTCATTAATTCCCTTGATATTTTTGTTCTTATAGATCAATTCTGCTATTTGTTTTCATATTTTATGAAATAATTTTTGGGTAGTTTGACTGGTATAACACTGAAAAGATGAATTAATTTAGGTAATATTGTCATTTTCATTAGATTGCCTTAATCTATCCATGAACAATTAATAATTTTTCCAATAGTTTACGTTTCATTTTATTTGTGTGAAAAGTATTTTGTAATTTTGTTGATATACTTCCTGGTTTTGTTTTGGTAAGTATACTTCTAGGTATTTTATAGTATCTATAGTTATCTTCAATGGAAATTCCTTTTCTATCTCTTTCTGTTGAACTTTGTTAGTGGCAAATAGAAATGATAATGATTTATGTGGGCTTATTTGGAATTATGCAATTTTATTAAAGTTTTAAATTGTTTCTATTAGTTTTTTGGTTGTTTCTTTGGGATTCTCTCTATATACCATCATATCAACTGCAAAGAGTGATAATTCTGTTTCTTCATTGTCTATTCTAATGCCTTCATTTTTTTCTACTCTTAATGCTATATTTCTAGTATAATATTAAGTAATATTGATGACAATGGATATCCTTGCTTCACTCCTTACCATATTGAGAAAGTTTCTAGGTTTTTTTTCATCACATATAATGCTTGCTGACAATATTAAATAGATTCTCTTTATCACTTTAAGAAATGTCCTTCTTTTAGAATGTTTTCTAATTTTTTTAAGTAATGTGTTGTGCTTTGTTAAAGACTTTTGAAAAAAATCATATGGTTTCTGTTGTTTTGCTATTGATATGGTCAATTATTTTGATAATTTTCCTAATAATGGACTTTCCTGTTATAAAACTCACCTGGACATAGTGTATGATCTATTTATGATGACAGAGTTCTGATCTCATTTCTTACTTTTAGAGTGTAAATATTTTATCATTACTTCCTTTATAAAATTTCATTTATTTTTACCTGTTTATGTTTTTCTTGACTACTATGTTTGAATTTCAAAATTAATTCCCAGATCTAGACCTTTCACCAGAGATGCTTGAAGATTCTGAATTTCATTAAAGTTCTATTTTTTTAACACTGTAGAATTATTCACAGATATGTTGTGCAAGTTCTTAGTTCTAAATCTATATCCTTTTCCTTCTTGAATGTAATATTCCAAGATCTCTTTTCAATGGTCATTACTAAATTTTATGTAATCTTGACATTAGTTTCTCATTGGTTCCTCTTCCTATTTGTTTCAGATTATAAACACATACACATTTGTGTATGTGTGCGAGTGTGTGAGAGAGAGAAAGTGAGGGGAGTTGGATTCATTTTCGGTTTTTTCTCTCATTGAATTATTACTTCTAATTTCTTTCAAGGATATTTTTGGGGAAAGGTAAGATTTTGAAAAAGCTGTGCCAAGCTGTGAATTCTCTTTCATAGCTTTCTAACATAATATTGATTTCATTTTTAGATTTTTCCTCTAGCACTCTTTTTATTCATTGAAAATAATAACTTTTAAAAGACTCACTTTATTTCTTCCAAGAATTTTAGTTGAATTTATACCCAAGATGTGGTTTTTCTTTGAGGTTTTATTTGCAGATGTTTTGGGATCATTTTCTTCTTCTGTGTTAATCTTTTGAACATCATTACTATTATAATACCTTCTTATCCAAAGAATCTTTTATCATTATTATTTTTGTCTTCCCATTCTTTCATTTTGCTTCCTGACTTTGAACTTTGTTAGTTGTTCCACTAATCTTGGAGGTATTAAGTGTTCCATCGAGTGACACAATGTGTGAGCACAGCTTTGGTCAAGAATATCTGGGTTCAATTCTGGCCTCATTCACAGCTGTATGACCCCATGTAATTCACTTTATTCTTTTTTGCCTCATTTTTCTCAATAGTAAAATGGTGTGAGTGGATATAACAAACACCTTCCAGGATTATTATGAGAATCTAATGAGATATATGTAAAGAATTTAGTACAGCACTTTCCACATTTTAGGCATAAAATAAATATTTATTCCCTTCTTCAAGAATTGGAAAGACCTGTAAGTCTAGGGACCAGTAAGCTTTCAGTGTTTCTAAAGTGTTATGATCTAGAGCAAAGTTTGATCACTGATCCCCTCCTAAACCTTATAAATTTCTAATCTGATTTTTTGCCTGAGAAATAGTCTTTTGGATTTACTCTCTTTAGAATTCCAGTAGACTGTTACTATATCTAACCACTATCAATCAACTAAAAAGTTTTGCTGGTTCTGAGCAACAGAAGTGTAGGTTTCTCTTTAGTCTTTGATTTTTGCTCTGCTCTTCCTCTGCATTTTTCAGCCTCGGTATGATTTTGGAAGAGATTTCACCCACTTCTTGAGTCAGAACCTCAGAACCAATGTTTATCTATAAGATTACTCCTTATGTGGTATACAGACTAAGACTAGTAATTAGTCCTTATCCTTGGGCATTAATTGTAGTTGCAGATGCCCTCCACAGGCCATCTCACTATATCAGTAACTCTAGTTGTTGTTGTTGTTGTTGGTGGTGGTGGTGGTGGTGGTGGTGTTTTTCCCCTATTAATTTCAGGACTAAATATAAAATCCTGTGGGTGTTAAATATCTTTATAACGTGACCCCTTCCTGTCACTCTGGTCTTTTTCTCTACATAATTGATCTGATGGCAAGGGCCTCCTTACTATTCCTTGTATGACACTCCATCTCACAACTAAGAGTTTTATGAGCTGTTCCAGAAAACCTCTAAACAGCACCCTTAGTTCTTTCAAATCTCAACTAGAATCTCACCCTCTACAAGAAGTTATTCCAAGTTTTCTTTAAATTTATAATCCTTCTGAGATTACTTCTAATTAATACTAGGTATATTAACATACATAGTTGTTTATATGTTTTATATCCCATGAGACTATGGATTCCTCAAGAGTAGAGATAATTGTTTCCCTTTTTGGGTGCCTGATGTTTATTTTGTTGTTTGACAATAGTAATTGCTTAATACATACTAATTGATTTATTTGCAAGGCTAGTTTTTATTTTTCCCATGTTACTTTTTCTTTTATTTTTTCTATTACTTTTCTCTTTTTATTTCACTTAGACTATTAATTTGTTCCTTTTTAAGACAAGGTACTGAGATATAATCACCACAGTAATAGCCACAACAGCAGCCATAGAAGCAGCCATGGGAGTCACAGTAGGAGCATCAGCAGATCAGGCCAACATGGTAAAGTAAGTAACATTTGAATGCTACCAACCAACCTCAAAATGATGGCAGAAGAACAAAAATGCCCTAAAATGACTACCAAAGTGGCAGAAACAAAATAAAAGGGATGAAGCAGTGCTCTGGTTAAGAACAAAATTGAGAGTCAGTAAGGTGAACTAATCTTTTTGGAGTATGAGGAGGGAGTCCTGACCAAGTCTCAGCTTCACTTGGATGTAATGTGTAATCTGTAGGAGAAAGAAAGCATCTAGTTTGGTCCAGGCTCATTAGGCTATGAGTAGAAACCAATTCAACACAGAACAAACAGCAATGAGAGGAAAGAAGTCTTGTGCAGTACAGCCAGAACAGAGACCAGGCATAAACCAGCATAATCATCCTGGACAAGATGGGCACAGCCCGACTGAAACAAGCTGAACTGAAGAGCTGTAAATATCCATACAGCAGGGCAACCATTCTGCCTCTGCAGAGGGCTCAGTCTCATACTGAGACAGTGGAGTCAATGCCATGCACAGCACAAGGGTGGGACATCCTCACTCCAACCCAAGAACAGAAGTAAGAGTTAGTATGAAAATGAATGAAAAAAATAATCACCAAATAAGCAAAAAATGAAGAAAAATCTCAATGCTAGAAAAATATCACAAGAGGGGTGACTAAAATACAAGCTCAGAAGAGGATAGAAATACAAAAATAAAAACATATCAAATCTTAAAAGAAAATGTTAAAGGACACAAGTCCCAAAGTGAATTCCTGCAAGAGATCCAAAAAAGGGATAAAAAAAAAGCAAATAATAAGAAACTGAAAAAGTATTAGAAAAGAAAATGATAGAAAAATCAACAGCTTAGATAAAAACTTATTGAAGAAAACAATTTCCTAAAAAGGAAATACAATATCATAAATAGGAAAATAGCTCCCTAAGAAAGGAAATATAGAGCCTCAAAGAAGATAACAGCTCTCTTAAAACTAGAATTGGACAAAAGGAAGCTAACAACTTTATGAGACAGGAGGAAAGTATTAAATAAATTCAAAGGAATGAAAAAATAGAAAAAAAAATTAAAATCTCCCTTTGGAAAAACAACTGAGTTGGAAACAATATACAGGAGAGATAACCTAAGAATCAGTGGATTGTCTGAAATCCAAAAAGAATCTACACACACACACACACACACACACACACACACACACACACACACATACACACACACATATTTCAAGAAATGATCAGGTAAGACTGCCCTTATGGTTCACAACAAAGGGAATATATAGAAATAGAAAGAACCTACAGATTACATCCTGAAAGAAATCCAAAATTTTAAAATACCATCATTATTATAGCCAAATTCCAGAACTCCAAAGTCAAAGAGAAAATACTACAAGCAGCCAGAAAAAACCCCTGAAATATTGTAAAACCATAATCAGGATTACACAGGGCCTAGTAGCTTCTATGTTAATGGATCAGAAAGCATTCTAAAAGGCAAAGAATTAAGGCCTACAATCAAAAATCCCCTATCCAGTGAAAATGAGGAGTATATTCTGGGGAAAGAAATGGACATTTAATGAAAAAGAGGAATTTCAGGTATTCCTAACAAAATGATCAGAGCCAAAAAGAAGAGTAAAAGTTCCAATTCATCACTCAAAAGAAGAATGAAAAAGCAAAGGAGGAAAAAACTGAAGAAAATCAGTAAGGTCAAACTAATCACATTCCTCAATAGAAAAGTGGTAACTAAGATATTTAAGATTTCAAAAGTACAAGAGATCCTTAAAGAGCTTAATCTATATAAATCAATCAAAGAAAACAATAGGGTTAAAATGATTACTTTCCTTGAATGGGAAAGTGACAACTAGAATACTTAATATACTTAGGGTATGAGATATTTAAGATACTTTAAGGTAATCAAGGGAAACAACTAGGTTAAACTGATAACATTACTATTAAGAAGGTGATAACCAAGATCCTTAAGCTATCTATGATATCTACAAAACTTGAAGTACCTAAGGTATCTAAAGTAATTAAGGTGCTTAAGATACTATAGACACTAAAGATCTTATCAGTATTATTAAGACAATGAAAGAGAGCATATTTAGACATAGAGCATGAAATAAGTTGAATATAATGGGATATTACTTTGAAAAATGAACATCTAGGAAAAAATAATAAACTGTGAAAAGAGAAAAGGAGAGAAAGTTTGGGGAGTAAGTTATCTCATATGATGAGGCATGAAAGAATATAGTGAAGGAGAAGATCAGTTGGTGATAGGCAACACTTGAACTTTCCTCTCATCAAAATTTCCAAAAAGTTGTAATAACAGCCAAGTGTAGTTAAGTGTAGAAATCTATCTTACCAAATATGGAAGTAAGCAGAGGAGTAGGAAAACTAAGGTGCCAATTCTGTCTAATTAGTAACAAAAATAGGTGAACAATGCCATATCGACTTGAGCCAACACAAGGAATCTTTTTCTACCCTCCCAAATGATACTGAAAAAAGATGAACACAGTTACAATCAATTTCCCCTTTTACTGCATTTAGGGAAGCATCAACCTAGAGTTATTAAAAAGACATTTCTGTGTTTCTCTAGTTAGATTCTACAGGGATTAAAGAAGATTATTTGGGTGATGAGTTATTTTGATAATACATGGATAACTGATTTCTTATAAAAAGGAGAGCAGCATTCTATATGTTTATGGATTGAAGTACAGATAAATTTGCAGTAACCATATCCATCCCTTTTTCTGGGAACTGGGGCTCCATTAGAGCAAAGAAAAGGAGTAAGCCTATTCTCTGGGAAAATTTTTGTGAATCCAAAAGTCAGCAAGAGTAGGAACTTTTCAACCCTAAGAAAGGGCTTTATTGAAAGTTCATTAGTAGAATGTTAATATAGTTATATATCACTAGAGTGCTATATCACTGGAATGGTCCAAAGATAATGGTGTTTCCTAAGAAAAAGGAAGAAGATATAATGGAGGTCTTCCCATATGTAATGGACAAGAATGCTCCCATTCCAAAAAGAAGATTTAATCTGTCATTGATTTTAATTAATGTCAAATATCTATGACTGACAAGATGGATAAAACACAGGAGCTCACTTTTTAAATGGAAATGATGCATTCAAGGTCACATTCTCCCAGTTACCTTGGCTGATACAGCCTTTCATAAATAGATGGCATCTTTGCCAAAGACTAGATTCTAATCCATGCACTAACAACACCTTACTTCTTCTCATATTCAATTTCCCTTCTGGTGATAATGACATATCGTATGTGAAATGCCATTTTGTCTTGTTTGTTGAAAGCTAAAAACATTATGAAAAAGGCCTGTACAACTTGATTTTATTTTCCTTAATTCAGTTTTTAGGGATGGTCTGGAGATATTTTCCCAGTGGACTAGGCTGCAGGTAATAGGATTTCTTTTGAAAAAGTTCTGGATAACATTCCCCAAATGAAAGGCTATGAATGGGCAGTTCTCAGATGAAGAAATCAAAGCCTTCTATAGTCATACGAGTAAATAACCAAATCACTATTGCTTAGAAAAATTGAAATTAAAATAATTCTGAGATATTGCCATACACCTATAAGTAGCTAACCTGACAAAAAAAGGAAAATTACAAATTCTAAAGATGTGAAAAATTGGAAAACTAATAAACTGTTGGTGGAGCTTTGAACTGCTGCAACCATTTTGGAGAACAATTTGGAACCATTCCCAAAAGGCCATAAAACTGCATACTCTTTGACCCAGAAATTCCATTTGTATCCCCAAAAGATCAGAAATAAGGGAAAAGGACCTATTTGTACAAACATTTATAGCAGTTCTCCTTGTGGTGGCAAAAAATTTGCAAATTGAAGGGTTTTATATCTTTGGAAAGGTTGATCATGTTGTCATACATGGCTGTAATGGAATACTATTGTGCCATAAGAAATGATGAATGAGATGATTAAAAAAACTTGAAAAGACTTGTATGAACTAATGCAAAGTGGAATAAGCAGAACCAGGAAAATATTGTATTTAGTAACAAATACTATATGATGAACAACTATGAAGTGCTAAACTATTATCAGCAATGCAAGGATCCAAGACATCCCAGGGGTCTCATGATGAAAAATGTTATTCTCAGTCATAGACTGTTAGAGTATTAATGCAGATCAAATTGTGCTATTTCTTACCTTATTTTCTTCATGACTTTTTTCTTACATGTGTGATAGGCCTTCTTTAACAACATGAGGAATATGGAAATTTGTATTGCTTGGCAACACTGGAATAACCTACATCAGATTGTTTACCATCTGGGCAGGGGAAAGGTGAGGAAGAAAGGGGAAAAATTTGGATTGTGAAATATCAGAAAGTGTTAAAAATTACTTCTACATGTAATTTTTAAAAAGTTATATAAAATAGAAAAAAGGAAAAGGAAAAAAAGAAATAACATAGTCTACATAAAAAAAAGACAGTGTAAATCACACATGTTAAAACCAGTGGAAATGCGTGTTGGATATGGGGAGGGTTAAAGTGGGGTGAAGAGGAAAGTAAAAACAAGAATCATGTAACCATGGAAAATCTTTCTAAAAAAATAAAATATTAAAAAAAAGACAGAGTATTGTTTTAATGAGTACCTCAATGTTTTATTGTTAAGCTCTAATTTTCCACTATCTTCCATATAAAATTTATTCCTTCAGAATGATAACTTTTTTTATTTCTTTAACAATTTTCTTAATCTGTGGATTGTTGTCCTGAAACATCCTAGAAATTTGTGCACTGTTATCATTTCAGATAATTCTCATAATTCTTTGTATTAGCTTTGCCTTCTGTGGTGTCTTTTTACTCCAATACAAATATCACTGGCATGGCTCTTTGTTTTGCATGTTCATTTCTTGTCCTTCCATAGACTTTATCCTTCTTAACCCACAATTCCTCTGATTTTATTTTATAATTTCCCTGATGTGATTATTCTCATTATAGTCAGTAAACCTTTTTTTTTTCTTTCAGTCCTATAGATGTTTTTCTTTTCCCAATCCACTCCTCCCATGCAAACTCCACTTTACTCCCAATATCCTGTTCCCCAACCCCTCAACATAATCAGGATTTTATGAAATTTATGAAATTTGAGTAATAAAACAATGGGGAAATTGATGCAAAGGAACTTCAGTACACCATTGTAGCTGGAACTATTCTTTACCTACACTTTTTTAAAAATAATTTTTTATTTTTTAGAAAGGTTATCATGGTTACATGATTCATGTTCTTACTTTCCCCTTCACCCCACCCCACCTCCTTCCCCCCTACCATAGCCAATGCACATTTCCCCTGGTTTAAACATGTGTGGTGAGTCAAGACTTATTTCCAAATTGTTGATAGTTGCATTGGTGTGGTAGTTTCGAGTCTACATTCCCAATCATGTTCTCATCAACCCATGTGTTCAAGCAGTTGCTTTTCTTCTGTGTTTCCTCTCCTGTAGTTCTTCCTTTGAATGTGGGTAGGGTTCTTTTCCATAAGTCCCTCAGAATTGTTATGGATCATTGCATTGCTGTTAGTACAGAAGTCCATTACATTCTATTTTACCATAGTATATCAGTCTCTGTGTACAATGTTCTTCTGGCTCTGCTCCTTTCACTCTGCATCAGTTCCTAGAGGTCTTTCCAGTTCACCTGGAACTCCTCTAGTTTATTATTCATTTTAGCACAATAGTATTCCATCACCAGCATATACCACAATTTGTTCAGCCATTCCCCAATTGAAGGGCATACTCTCATTTTCCAGTTTTTTGCCATCACAAAAATCGCAGCTATAAATATTTTCGAACAAGTCTGTTTATCTATGATCTCTTTGGGGTACACACCCAACAATGGTATGGCTGGATCAAAGGGAAGGCAATCTTTTATAGCCCTTTGAGCATAGTTCCAAATTGCCAGCCAGAATGGTTGGATCAGTTCACAACTCTACCAGCAATGCATTAATGTCCCAATTTGGCCACATCCCCTCCAACATTCATTACTGTCCCCTACTATCATTTTAGCCAATCTCCTAGGTGTGAGGTGATACCTCAGTATTGTTTTGATTTGCATTTCTATAATTATCAGAGATTTAGAGCACTTTCTCATGTGCTTATTGATAGTTTTGATTTTTTTATCTGAAAATTGCCTATTCATGTTCCTTGACCATTTAACGGTTGGGAAATGGCTTGATTTTTTATACAATTGATTTAACTCCTTGTATATTTGAGTAATTAGACCCCTGTCAGAGTTTTTTGTTATAAAGATTTTTTTCCCACTTTGTTGTTTCACTTCTGATTTTGGTTACATTGTTTTTGTTTATACAAAAGCTTCTTAATTTAGTATAATCAATCATCCCATTCACATTCAAAGTTATACTTATCAGTTGTGTATTCCCCAACATGTTGATATCCTCTCTTAGTTCTACCCCTTTTTCTTAGGCTATTTTCTTTTAAACCAGTGATTTGTTTTAAACCAGTAACCCTTGTCCCCTCCCTTGATTTACTACCCTTTCTACCCCCTCCCTTGCTTTCCCCTCTTTTTATTTTTAAGGCCTAAGGAATTCCCTCTCCCTTCTCCTCCTCTCCCTTTTTTGTCCTCCACACTCCTCTGCTCCCCTTGGTTTATCCCTTCTGACTTTCTCAGTAGGGTTAGATAGAGTTCTATATCACAATGGATATAGCTACTCTTCCCTATCAGGGTTAATTCCACTGAGAGTAAGATTTAAATATTACCTCTTAATGCTCTCTTCCTCTCCTTCTTAAAATAGTATTCATCCCCTCCCCTTCCCATGCCCTCTTTGTGTGTAATAGAATATCCTATTTTTCTTATTCATTCAAGTTTCTCTTGGTGTCCTCTACTATTCATCCCCCTCTTTCCCACCCACCCCCTTATTGTCTTAGACCACTTAGTACTCCAACCTCTCCCTGTGAATAATTCTTCGAATTACTATAATAGTGGATACTATAATAGTAAATAGAGTTCACTACAGAGAATTACACATAACATTTCTCCACATAGGAATACAAATAATTAGATTTTATTGAAGCCCTTACAGAGGCAAATTTATAAATAAGAGTTTTCTTTCTTTCCCCTCTGTTTCTTATTTACCTTTTTATGTTTCTCTTGGTTTTTGTGGTTGGATATAGAACTTTCCATTTAGTCCTGGTCTTTTCTGTGCAAATACTTGGAAATCTTCTATCTTGTTGAATGCCCATACTTCCCCCTGGAAGTATATAGTCAGTTTTGATGGGTAGGTGATCCTTGGTTTTAGACCCAGTTCTCTTGCCTTTCTGAATATTATATTTCAAGCCTTGTGGTCTTTTAGTGTTGAGGCTGCCAGATCCTGTGTGATCTTGATTGTTGCTCCTTGATATCTGAATTGTCTCTTTCTGGCTTCTTGTAAAATTTTTTTTTCTTTTACTTGGAAGCTCTTGAATTTGGCTCTTATGTTCCTGGGGGTTGTCTTCTCAGGGTTTAGTGTAGAGGGCAATCTACGGATGCTTTTAATGTCCATATTGCCCTCTTGTTGTAGAACTTCAGGGCAATTTTGCTGAATAGTTTCCTTTAGTATGGAGTCCAAATTTCTATTAATTTCTGCTTTTTCAGGAAGGCCAATGATTCTCAAATTATCTCTTCTAGACTTGTTTTCTTGATCTGTCAGTTTCTCAGTAAGATATTTCATGTTTCCTTTTATTTTATCAGTCTTTTGACTTTGCTTTATTTGTTCTTGTTGTCTTGAGAGATCATTGGATTCTACTTGCCAATTCTTGTCTTTAGAGACTAGTTTTCTGCTATATTATTTTGATTTTCCTTTTCCATTTGGTCTATCCTGTTTTCCAGCTGTTTGATTTTTTCTCCAATTTGCTTATTAATTCTTTTGATTTGGGGGCATCTTTTTCTAATTGCCCAATTCTAGCCTTTAGAGACTGGTTTTCGGCTATAATCTTTTGGTTTTCCTTTTGAATCTGGTCTGTTTGGTTCTTCAAGGCTTCTAGCTTGGTCATTTCTGGTCTTCAATTTGCTTATCAATTCATTTGATTTCTGAGCCTCACTTTCTAATTGCAAAATTCTGCCTTTTAAACTATTATTTTCTTGCTAGTTCTCTACCATCTTTCTCATAATCTCAGATTTGAAGTCTTCAATATCTTGTGACCAGTTTTAATTTTTTTGGGAAGGTTTGGATATGATTACTTGTTTGTTCTCCTCTGCTGTTTGCTCTGTTGTCTGGATTTTTTCTGTGTAAAAGTTGGCGAGTGTCAAAGATTTCTTCTTGATCTTTCTCTTCTGGGGTTCTTGTCTCTGGCTTGCCATTGTTAGCTCAGCACCCTCTCTGCTTTATCCTCACGCCCAGGGTCTGTGTTCTTTAGGCTCCTGAGGTCTCAGGTCTAATTGTTCTCAGGGTCAAGCCTCCTGGTGGTCCCCTTGCTTGTTCCTCTGCCCAAAGCTCCTTTAACAGTCTCAGGGCACTGCTTCCACAGCCTTGTACCACTCTGCACTGAGTCCCCACTCAAGGTCTGCACCTGCACACAGAATCCGTGTCTGTAGCTGTGACTGCACCTATACTCAGGGTCTGTGTTCAAAGTCCATGCATTCTTTAGCCTCTTGGGGTCTTAAGTCTTGCTGCTCTCAGGAACAGGCCCTGGTGACTCCAGGTAGCTGCCAAGGCCTTAATGGATGCCCCAAACTTGCTCTAGCTCTTGTGTGCTGGGTTTGGCCCTGTAGGTGGTGTGGGGGGTGCAGGGGTTGCTCTGCTCACATTTTAGTGAGAGCTGTTTCACCCCTTTATAGCATGGAAATGCCCCGATCCCACGTACCTTCAATGCTGAGCCCTGTTGTGGGGTCCCTTCGTTTGTCTAGATTTGTTTGTAAGTCCCCTTGAGGAGTCCTATGTGGTTTGGTTAGGAGAGGTTAAGCAGCTGCTTTTTACTCTGCCGCCATCTTAACCCGGAAGCCCTTTACCTACCCTTCTGAACTCTCAGTGACTTACTTTTTTTGATTCCTAGACTGATCCCTGGAGATCCATTGGGAATTGGGTGAGACACTCACCTTTCATCCTCCAAGATGATTTATGGGGAGGTATTAAGCAATTTTTTTTAATTTTTAATTTTCTCTAAGTCTCTCTATTCTTTCTTTTGGCATTCTGTTTCCTCTGCTATATTCTTAAATAGTTGTAAATACTAGAGGACTTCTGGTTTCTTGTCTCTTCCATAATCTTAAGTTCTTCATTACTCACAAACAAATACATTCTTCTCCTCCTTCCCTTTCTCCTTCTTCCTTTTTTTGTGAATCTGAGCCTATCCTTGGGGCAGGATCCCCTGAAACAATAATAAGGAATTAACTGTAAATATCAGTACTGAAAGCCACATTTACCTTCCTGACTGCATTATCTTCCTGTCTGAGTCCATACTTCATAGGAATCAGAGTTTCCTGGGAGTGGGGACATGTTGATGATTATAGGAGTCTGCAAAGTTGACATCATAATCCTCCTAACATTTTTTACTTTCTATTGTAATAAATATTGATAGATATAACACATATAAAAACATTTTTTTATATTTTTCAGAATCGGCAAATTTTAAGAGCACAAAGGAGTTTTGAAAACAAAGAAAAATCCTAAATTAGATCTTACTCTTATCAACTTTATAGGATTGCAGGGACCCTGTTTCTAGGAAGCTATGACAGTAAAGGAAAAAAGCTCTTGAAATCCAACTAAGTTAGCAAGGCTTTGACTGCCAGTCGAAAGACACATTTTTGTCTGTACTCAGGATCAAGCCTGTCTCTAGATTTAAAGAATATAATTTTCAAGAGGGTTAGATTTATAGATGCAGAGCTCCAGAGCTCAAAAGAATCTAAGAGATAATTCCCCCCCCCCAAGTATGTATATATATTAGATAAGGAAGATGAGGCCCCATAGAGGTTAAATGTTTTACTGAAATAGAAAGGAAGGATGGAAAGAAGGAAGGAAGGATTTTTATTCTCACATTATTCTCACACAAATGAAATTTAATCTGCTTTTCTGATCTAACCTCTAATTCTTAAAATTCTGAGATTTTTTAAAATACTCATTTTAAGGATGAATTGTTTTATTTGTTTTGTTTTTCATTTATTTATTTAGTTTTATTTGTTTGTTATTAAAATTACCACATTAATCCCCCCATTGTTCCCTGATCTGCACACTAGAAAAGGCATTACTACATGTGCTCACACATATACACACGCACACATATTACATGCACACCTTGGTTTTTTTCCTCTGGAAGTGACATACAGAAGTCATTCTTCAAAGAATATTTCTTTGGCTGCTTGTAATTTAATCTTATTACTCCTTTTACTCTTCATAATTTCATGTAGGTCTTTACATAAAACAAAGAAACAAACAAAAAACCTGCCTGTCATTTTTTTGTGTCTCAGCTTCTTTAGTCGCTTCCCAATTGATAGACATCTCAATTTCCAGTACTTTGCCACCACAGAACTGGTGTATATATTTTAGAACATCTAGCTGCTTTTCCTTTTTCTGTGATCAATTTAGGAAATATCCCTAATAGTGGTGTTGCTGGATCAAAATGTATATATATTTTTTAATTCTTTGGACCTTATTCCAGATCATTCTCCAAAATTATTGGATCAGTTCACAGCTCCACTAATGTATATTAATGTCTCCTTTTTTCTACATTCATTTCAAAATTTGTTATTTTGACATTTTATCATTTTGGCCAATGTGATTGGTAATAGATTATATCTCAGAGTTGCTTTGTTTTTATTTCTTTAATGAATAATGATTTAGAGCAATTTTTTTTAAATACTAATATATATAGCTTTGATTTCTTTATCCAAAAATTGTCTATCCATATCTTTTGACCATTTATCAACTGGGATATGATTCATATTCTTATATATTTGACAAAGTTCTCTATATATTTTAGATAAGGCACTCTGAGAAATTGTCTGTGATTCCCCCCCCCCCACCCGAGTTTACTGCTTTCTTTCTAACTTTGGTTACATTAGCTTTATTTGTATAATTTTTAAAAATTTAATGTATGCAAAACTGTTCATTTTAAATCTCACAATATTTTGTCTCTTATTTATTCATAAACTCTACTCCTATTCATAAATTGGATAGATTATATATTCTTTTTTCTAATTTGCTTATACATATGCATATATACATAAATGTATGCTGTCTCCCTCATAAGAATGTAAACTCTTTGAAGTAATTGTTAATTTTTGCTTTTTCCACAATATCTCACCCTATCAAGATCTCCAACTGATGCTGTGTGATTGACCTTTTTACACTTTGGTCCTCTTTAATCTGCCATGCAATACTGTCTGACTCAATTGGTATTTTGTTTCGCTTTACTGAAACATATTTTTCTTCTATTGCTGTTTTTATTTTTGTAACAAGCAGTAGCTCATTGAGTAGATGAAAAAGAAAGGATATATCCAGAAATAAAGATGAAATGAAATCAAAAGATAGGTATATTTTTTTAAATCCATCATACCAATATATGAAAATCGCCTTTCTCATATTTCTTGAGTAAGAAAAAAATCCAGTAATTAAAAATAGAGAAAGATAAATATCTTCTTGCAACATTATTCTGGTTAAGCTATAAATCTAAAATTTGTCAAATTATATTGCTCCTTATGCACTTAAAAGGGCAATAGTAATTCAGAATTCCAAACCTAAGTGAGGTAGAATAATTAATGCATTATAAAATCTCTAGCTTTCAAATTCTTTGACTGTTGTCATTTAAATGACCAAAGAAGTTGTGAGTCATGGCAAGTACAAAATTCCATTCCATATACACAGCTGTATATAAAAAAAAATTTGTATCCTCCCCCTCTGCTTTATATTAGTTCATTAGAAGAAGTCTATAGGGATGTTTCCATTTTCCCCTCACCAATTGCAGAAGGGGTCATAAAGGCTAACATTTGAGAAAATGCAGAAGGAAACAGGAAAAAAAACTGTTAAGCTTATAAATAGTCTTAATTATACATGATGTCCTTAGAGCAATAATTTGGCTTTAGGTCAATCTTTCTTTTTTATCATAATAAATCACTATCATCATCTCACTCATGAGTGTTCAACTCATGACAATATAAGCTTTTGGCAATTGCATATATATAAACATATTGTTAGGATTCAAAATTTCAGCAAGCTGATCTACCTTGCACTTGAAGCCAAAGGCAAAACTTTCAAGAATAATTCCCAAAAAAGAATATGATAAAATGTTTCAAATAAAATCAGTTTGCTATGAAAGTTTAGGGTTTTTATCTTGCTGAAGGAATAGTGAACACTATCATACTGCTTTGTAATTTTTCAAACACATCTTCTTAGGAATTAAACATAATTTGTGAGCATGAGCTATAATTAAAAGAGGGCAGGATTTTCTATCACAAAAAGGGTTCAAATTTCATGTCCTTGGACATGTCATTTAAGCTCTTATTGCATCATTTACCTCATCTGCAAAATGCAGGATGGACTCTATAGGGCCTCCCAGTCCTAAATTTCAGAAACCAACCACAAAAGCTGACAGAACTTGACAAATTCAGTTCCAAATTTGGTCAAATCATCTATGTCAAATCAAATTGACAAAAATGGCAGTCTGACACTTACTTTTAACTGATTGCATTTTATTGTTTAAAAACACTTTGGAAAAGCTAGAGCTTCAATATGAAAAATGTGAAAGAAAAAATAGTTACATTCCTGGAGTGAAAGATGAAAATGAAAAAGTCTATCCTCAGGGATCGTGTATTCAATAATTAGATATATTTAAATATAAAATATGTTTAAATATACAAGAAACATAAGATACTTTAAGAGGGAGGGTAATATAATAACTCAAGGAAAAGGAGAAATCAGGAAAGTCTTTCATATGAAGGGATGTTCCTTGACGTTAAGTAAGGTTTCTACAAGACTAAATGAGGAAAGAGTATATTCTAGACATGGGAGATGAGCTGCACAAATGCACAAAGGTGGAAGAAGTAATGTTATTCATGGAAAACAGCTAACTGTTCACTATAATTGAAACTGGTTGTATGTAAAAGAAGGATATGAAATCAGATTATAAATATAAGTAGAAGCCAATTAATTTTTCATGTATGTATGACAATGGTCGCTTTGATCAGTTCAAGTAACCCTTATTTCAGATTCCATGAAGAGGTGGCAAAAGGAAAAATAATTACTAACTATAAATTCAGATCAGCTTTTTTGTGAATCTAGTGCAGGGAAATAATCAATGTAAAATTAAAAGGGAAAAAATAGACCACTTATTTGTCATCTGGTATAATAAACTAGCTAACTGAAGTTTTTAGTTATTTATATGGGTGTTATATATTTGCTCTTGAAACCTTGATCACATTATTGCAAATCATTTGCATATGACTACAGGCAGGAGTTCCTCATGTTTTTACCATTTCCACTGCTGTGACTAATCACTGTTTTTTTCATTCCTGCCCTACAGGTAACCTTATTACCACTACTATGAAAAAAAAATTTCGTCTAATTTCCTATTCGACTTATAACATCTGCTTACATATATTCATGAGATGCACATCCTCCTCTTGCAAGAAGACAGCTGTGGGAGGCAGAAGTTTAGAGACACAAGACCTAACTTTTCTTTAGAATCGGTAGACTGAATTTAAGCTATAATGATCATTTCAGGAGGTTTTTTTTTCAAGGACCAAACTTGTTTCATTTTAAACTAAAGTCATCCAGAGAAATGTAGTCAATTGGCCTTCAGTAAGGATCTAGTATGTGCTGAGCATTGTGCTAAATGCTAAGGATTCTAGCTTTTTTTTTTTTTTTTTTTTTTTTAACATATGAAGGCACCAAATCAACAAAATTCCCTAACCACTGACTCTCAAGTTTCCATAAGCTTTGACACTAGACCACATGGACCAAAAAAAAAAAAAAGTTTTAGGAAGGTGTTTTAGATATTACATGACTACAAACTCCCTGGAGCTTCCTACCCAAACTAATGTACCAGACTTTCTCCAAGGATTCACACTATGTGGAAAAATGAACATAAATACAAGAAAACTCCTGGACCACCATACACACACACACACTCATACACACACAACATCTCCACCACCACCACCAGTCTCCTCAGAGCTATGACTACTCTCACACCAAGAAGTTTTATCTGACTCTTTTGCTACCTACTCTTCTTGACAATATGTTCAAAAGCCCCACAGTCATGTTATAATGGCCCAATCCAAACATCAATACAAAGGCTTGTTGCTTTCCTATTTATATGTTGCCCTTATATAAGGCAGCTTTAGATAGGACTAATTGCCAAGTTCCATACTGACAACAGTTGCTGTACAACCTGGCTGTTGTCTAGATTGTGGAAAGATATAAAGGGAAAGGACTTGTCCAAGCTTATTCATCTAATTGGTCATAGGTACTTACATTTATTATTTTCCTTTTACTTTTATATGTTCCAAAAACTAGCTTTTATTTTTATGAACCATCTCCCAAACACACACAAGCATATTCATGTCTTTGACTATTGTCATTGCAAGAAATCCCCATAATGCTTTCAAATCATGCATATTGTTGAACTATCCGAAGCTCCTACCATATAAAAAATAGAGCTTCCCATTTGTTTCATAATTATGCAACTGAAAGACACAAAGAATGAAATAGGCAAAGTTCTGTTTCTATCTGTAATTGTATTTAGCATAAATAATACGTTCAATAAGTCATCATTTATCCATTCAAAAATGCTAGAAAATGCAAGGTAATATTTACAGCTTTTCAAATAGGATGTGGTGTGAGAATGGAAACTGAAATTAGAATATTTTTAAATCTGATTTTACAGTGTATTGTTTATATGTTTCTGGGAAATGATATATATCTGGAAAATGCATTCATTAAATCATTGTATGCATCCTCTAATCAAAGTAAAATTGATTTAAAGTACTTTAAAATAATCTAAACAAAGTTATTCTAACATTGCATATATTATACATGCAAAAATAAACATATAGACTGCTATTTTAAAGAGTATAAAAAACTGAAATAATGGAAGAGTCCAATTTTCAGTTGATCTACTGATGTTATGATGTTACATTGACTCAATAATTGATGAGTTTTCCAGACTCAAGGCGACAAAAAAGAAATAAATAAATAAAACAAAACCGGGATTCAATAATGATTCAGATAAAAAGCCTAACTTTGAGTAATTCAAGAAAAGCCTTCCTTTGGTTGTGGCTACTCCCAATTATCCAAATAAACTCTTCCAACTCTCAATTTCAGTTTGTTAGTGTAGACTTGGCAGTTATTCAAAATAATTTCATTGGAAGAATAGCAAAAGTTACTGAAAGTCTGAGTATAATGGGTCTTATATTTCTATTTTGGGCTCAGAATTATTGCAAATGTTTATATTATATTAATAAGGTATAAACATATTTTGAAAAAAAATAATTGACTTTCTCAATAGTTATAAAGTGGGGAGAAAGTTTTTTCTTCTTTAAAGTTTTAGTGATCAAAGCATTCACTGTCTAAGAAATGTTTGGAGCAAAGGAAGAAGTTTTCATTTAGGGAACTAAACATTTTGGCTACTGAAATGGTGTTAAAGGATCTGGAGTGTTTCTTCTCTTTTGTTTTAATGAATTAAACACACTATCAAGAAAATTCTTGACAATGTAGACCTAGTCATTATATTATGACTTACCAATTTGTTTTGAGTCTTAATTCATCAGCAAAAGGTAATTAATTACCTATGATGTTCAAGGAAAAGAAACTGTTTCCCAGTAGATATAGAACTAGTCTAAAACCTTAAAGTTTGTTTGGCTTCTGACATTTATTAAGCATGTGATCCTGCATCAATCACTTAATCACTTAATGCTCACAGCACTTAAACACTTAAATTCCAGACAAAGTGTCAATCTATTATGATATAAATGGTTCTTCATGGAAACTCTCTACACCAAGTAAATCATAGATCTAGTCTCTATGTCTATCCCTATGTACAAGTTAGACATTATCCTAAATACAAAGAAGAAAAGAACAAAAAAAAAATTCATTCCTCAGATGGAGTTGATATTTGGAGCTTTAATAGAACACATTAAGAAATTGGGTAAATTAGTTATGGTTTTTCATCATCCTTCCAAATTTGTTATAAAGTAAATATCATTTCAAGGAATATGCTACTGGAGAACAAGCATTAGCAGGTACTACCAATATGCAAAGGTCTCAAGTATAGTTCAGGTAATGGAATGTGTAAATATATTGGTGGCATGTAGGCCCCAGTCTAAAATGATTCACAAACAGAGGACTAATAATAATACAATAGACTTTTGTTGTTGTTACTATGGTTTGTTTGTTTTCCTGAATAACACCATGAAGAGCATCCACTACGTTTTTTTTGTTTTGTTTTGTTTTGTTTTTTTAAACCCTTACCTTCCTCTTAGAGTCAATACTGTGTATTGGTTCCAAGGCAGAAGAGTGGTAAGGGTAGGCAATGGGGGTCAAGTGACTTGCCCAGGGTCACACAGCTGGGAAGTGTCTGAAACCAGATTTGAACCTAGGACCTCCTGTCTCTAGGCCTGGCTCTCAATCCACTGAGCTACCCAGCTGCCCCCTACATCCACTACGTTTTGATGGGTTTATGTTCAGCATTTTTGGAAGAAGTACTCATATCAAGTAAATAAATCTTTTGAGAAGTATTGAAGCAAGAATTCACTGGAAAACAGATGTTGCATCTCATTTAAGTTTTCCTGGGGAAAAATGCATTATTAAAATGACCATGAGCCATGTATTTAAGAAGAAAAGCATCTCATCTTGCTGTCAAATTTTATGCCAAATTCCAACTAGCTGCTATATAAAGTGAGATTTGAAAACTCATCAAGAACCAGAGAATTATTGTGATGCAGAAATGTATTATCCTGATTGTCCACTGAATGGAAGAAAATGATGTTTGCTATCTATGGGCCAGTGAATTTGGCTTTAATTCCTGGGGAAGATATAACTAAATAAATTAGTTATTAACTATATTTTAATGAACATATTCAAAAGGAAATAGTGATAGTAGAAAACCAGGATGATATGATTAAAATATAACAATATTATTACCTAGTATTTATATAGTGTTCTAATATTTGCAAAGATTTTTTTATAACTGTTAGCTCATATCTTAACAGACTCACCAAATTTCATTTTGCCAGATTTACCAAAATTATATAAGAAGGGAATTCTATAGCTATAGTTTGCAGAGATTTTAGCAAAACATTTGATAAAATATCTCATGTCCCTTTTGAAGAAAAGATGAAGAATTGTTCATTAAGATAAATATGTGATTAGATGGATTATGAACCAATTGAATGGGCAGACTCAGCGTAATCATTAATGAGTGCATGACAATTTGATAGAAAATTCTCAGTGTAATACTCCTAGAATCTATACTTGACTGTGCTATTCTATTTTTGATCAATTACTTGAATATCATCAGCATAGACTTCATTTGCATCAAATTTTCAGATGACAGAAGGAAAGAAGAAATAGCACTTTATGAGAGAAGAAAACAATTGAGAATGAAAGGAATAACAAGGAAGAGGAAAAAATCGAATAGCAAAAATAACAAGAAGCAGAATAAGAACAAGAACAAGAAAAACATGAAAAAGAAGAAAAACGAAGAAAAAGATGATGATGATGATGACATCAATGGTGATGACAACAATGATGACAACAGATGTCCCTAAATAGTACTAGAAACAAATGCTTTCATAGAGAAAGAATAGTCCTTAGATAACACCAAGTCCAATGACTTCACTCATGTAAGAATGTAAAAATGCATTCTTGATAAGTGGGCTTTGCTTGGACATTTTCAGTGACAGAATCAGTGACAGAAGTCACCACTTCATGAATCAGTTCATTCCATTTTTATAGCTTATTATTTATGACTCGTACTGATTAGTCTTTTAGATATCATAATTAGAATTTTTATTAAATTTTCAGAATAGCTAGTGAACTGTTTAAGAGAGCAAGACATGGCTACAAAATTGAGATTAAACTAAATAGTTAAAATTTAATAAGCCAAATATGAAGATGTTTACTTAGGTTCAAAAAATTAACTATTGTTACGGGACAGAGAATGTATGATTATATGACAAGTGTTTAACGAAGAAAATGTGGAGAGGGCACAGATAGTGATTTAAAATGTAATGTTAGTGATCAATATTAATGTAATTTTAGTTTACATAAAAAGGAATAAACTTTCATATTCTGTCCCATTCAAGTCACGGCTGGAACATTATATTTAGGTCTAGATGTCAAATTTTTCACTTAAGAACATGCACTGGAAGACAACCAGAATGGCAAATGGTCTTGAGTCAATGGCAGATGAGGATTAGTTTAAGGAACTAGAGACATCAAGTCTAGAAAAGAGAAAGATTAGGAACAATGTAGGCGGTGTCTTCTAGTAGTTGAATGGACACCTTGCAAAAGTTCAGTGTTCTATTTGACCCCTTGAGGCAAAACCAGAATCAGTGGACAGAGATCACAAAAAGATAAACTTTATTTAAGGAAACAAGGAAACAGAACAAAAACAGCAAAAATATCAATAATGTCAACAAAAACTTGACAATTTGTGTACCTCAAAATTTGAGTGGATTGTCTCAGAATGGTGAATTACACTCATTGGAGATATTCAGGCAAAGACTGAATGACAACTTATGTTGTGGATTGTGGTAAAAATTATTTTTTGGTATGAATTGGACTAGATGGCTGATGGCCCTTCCAACTCCAAAAATTTTACCAATCTGTGAAAGTATTTAAGGTCTTACTGAACTATAAAATCTGAAATTTTAAAATGGAAATGGGAAGATTACCAAGTTCCTCAAATTATAAGGGTTTATATACCTATAAAGATATGTAGAATTATGTTAAGAGGAAGGGGCAGAGAGAGAGAGAGAGAGAGAGAGAATGTGGTGTTACATAATAGAGCTAGAAACCAATATTATTTTAAAAACAAAAAGAGACCTGATCCAAGGCTATAGTTTTTGAAGGGATTCCTTTAATCACATGCCTGAAAAGTATCCTCTACTTTTTCTCCATTGCATTCTTTAGTCTAGACAATCAACAAAACAATAAATTAAATCCTGATTTGTGGTGGTTGCTGATTCCCAAGCTATAAGTGCTCACCATCAAATTTAAGAATTGGCACTCAAGAGGCTTCTAGCACACTCCTACATTCTCATTGATGTTTTGAAATATTTCTTACTTCTTCCAAGACAGATCTCAAGCTCTTTACTATTCATGATCTTTCTTCCTCCTCTCCCTTCATTGTTGATGCCTTATCACCCAATGTCTTTCTATATAGCAGCTTCATATATTTCAAATTTCTTCTGTTTGTTTCATCTGTATACACATATATAGGTTGGTAATAGAATGTAATAACAACAATAATAATAACAATAATTCACCTTTACTAAGAGCTTTAAAGTTTGCAAAGAACTTTATATATGTGATGTCATCTAATACTAACAAAATCCATATGAAGTTTATGCTATTATTATCCCTGCTTTACAGATGAAGGAAACTGAGGCTTTCAAGTTAAGTGACTAGTCTAGATTCACATAGTAAATATGAGGTATGATTATCCATGATGACTTAAAGGCTTGAATTTATATCCTTAGAGCCTAGCATAGTGCCTGATATGTAGTAAGGAATCAATAAGTGCTTTATGATTGATCAGTCTATATTAAGTTCCATATTATTTGATTTATTTCATTTTAGTCTTTTAAGATCCTCTTCAAATGATCTATTAGCTAACTTCATTTTATGCATTTATGCAGTTTTTGTCATATTTTTATGAACTTCAATATAGGACCTTCCTTATATCTATGTCTTTATTTTATTAGATTTGATCCATCATTTTAAAGTTTTGAGATCTCAAATCCTAATCATTATCCAATGTGTTAGCTACTATCCTAGTTTTGTGTCATTCAAAAACAATAAATTCGACATCTATGTCTTTGTGTAATTGATTAAAATATTAAATAGAATAAGGCTTATCATAGAGCCCTTTAGCGTTCCACTAGAGATTTTTCTCCATTGAGCCATTCATTACCATATGTTGAACCCGGCTGTCCAATTACTTATGAATTCACATAACTATATTATTACATAATCCAAATTATAATGTAATCTTAATGACATAGAGAAAAATAACAATTATATTTTATGATATTAAAGTACAACTTAAAGGGTTTGAATTATATTCACTACTGAATACTTATATATTGCATGTGGATACTTGTCAAGATAGATATTCCTTACTATTCTCACCCATACCTTTTCCTTTTGTTTTCACTTGTCCATATCATCTCATTAATCTTCTTTCATATGGGGTTCATTGCACACAATATGAATTTTGGGATTTTGTAATCGTATAAGTATCAGTGCAGCACCTGGGCTTTTCATATGTTATCCTTTATTCATGTTCTGTCTAGCTATGACTGGTCCAAATTGTTTTCTAATCATGTATCTTTTATATCATTTACATATAATATATACTTAATAATGAGATATTGAAGTCCATTCTAATGAATGAAGTAGGTAATGAATTCCTCTGAAAGCTCTCCTGATTGTCTCCATTATGTTTTTGGTCCCCAACAGTTAAGATTCTTTGACAATCATGTTTCTGACTCACTGTCACATGATGTCATCAGAATAATCTTAATGAAACAGTGTCTATTTTTTCTTTGGATTCCTTTCTTACCTCAAGTTTAAAACATGATAGTTTTTAAGTTCTTTGCTTAGCTCATGGGTAAAGAACTGGATACACATTGCTTAATCTTTCTTTGCTCTAAAGAAACATCAAATATAATAATTAAAGTGTTTTCCCATATGGCTCCTGAACTCCCAGTTCAGATAGAATTTAGATAATGTAAACAGAGGAGCAAACCTCTGTCTTTCCTATCTTAATTTATAAACTTTGTCCTAGTTAATCTGTATTTTTTTAGTATCCCATTTGGAAATGAAGAAACAGATCAAAACAGTCATGGTTGAACAAATTTTCTTTAGCCATCATTCAAATTAATTAAATAGAAATTACAGGTGTAGGTTTTAAGGAAAAATTAAGCTTTAAAATAGTAATTCACTTTTCCTTAGAGGGGACATATGAGTAAAAAATAAGAGGTGTGAGAGAGATAGCCTTATCATCATTACTCTTAGCAGTCATAATCTCTAGCTTGTGCTCCAGGTGCTGTCCACCAGGTATAGCCCCCAATCCCGATGATGACAATTAAGGTTCCCTCAATCTTTCATCTCACACTAATTCGCATCAATTTATTTTTTCCCACATCTGCATCCCATATCTCACCCCTGTTTCCCACGAGTGTCTCTGAGACTTTTTCAGGGCAATAAGAGAGGTGACAATGTCATTTTAAGATACAATCCCTCTTAAATTTTTGAGTTTCGACAAACTGATGAATTCTGCTTCAGCCAATGTAACTTCATTGTTAAAAATGCAGTACTCTGTGTTGGAAAGATACCTAGATACAACAGTGAGTAGTAAGAAATTCTCTTATTCTAATGATAGTAGTTTTATTGGCAGATGACAGCTTTAGACAAAATATCTCTGCCTCTCAGATGAGACATGGGAAATGTATATGATTCTCTGACTGGGAAAAGAAAATATTACAAACAGAACTATACTGTTTTTGGTAGAGTATACAAATTGGGATGGATCAAAGTTAGTTGAAAGGTCTATTTTAATATATTCATTGACAATCACTTTTGGATAAGCTTAATTCACATTATATGTCTTGGGAATCATTCAGTGTAACCAAAAATAAAGCTTCCCTTTTTTAAGTGTTAGAAATTTAATTTGTGTGTTTAAGATGGATAATTGACATCTGGCTTAGAAAGAATAAGCTTCATCAGTGGCAACATAGGCAACAATTTTTTTTATAATATTAGCAATTCAAATTCAAGTAACAGATTAGTGTTGTATTGGAATCATTCATGGGAGCATACTTGGAGGCTAAAATGTTTTCAGTGAAACTTCCAATAATCTTTAGGCAAAGTAGTCCCCTCTCTCTCCCAACCCTGGCTTTTTTCCTTTCTCCTACACTGAGAGAAAAGGAAATGCATCTATATATCAAAAGAGGCTGCCCAAGGATATGAAAACATGTTTGAGGTTCAAATACAATTGTAGTATTATTTACAATATCAAAATTCATTACACTCCTAGATTTACTAGAATGTCCTAAAATTGGATTCTCACAGATGTTTCTCCAACTTTAATATGCTGGTAGAATTTCCTCTGGCATATGTGTATATATATATATATATATATAT
>NC_058131.1:494581604-494592989 GCF_016433145.1 Gracilinanus agilis
CAAGATAGATATTCCTTACTATTCTCACCCATACCTTTTCCTTTTGTTTTCACTTGTCCATATCATCTCATTAATCTTCTTTCATATGGGGTTCATTGCACACAATATGAATTTTGGGATTTTGTAATCGTATAAGTATCAGTGCAGCACCTGGGCTTTTCATATGTTATCCTTTATTCATGTTCTGTCTAGCTATGACTGGTCCAAATTGTTTTCTAATCATGTATCTTTTATATCATTTACATATAATATATACTTAATAATGAGATATTGAAGTCCATTCTAATGAATGAAGTAGGTAATGAATTCCTCTGAAAGCTCTCCTGATTGTCTCCATTATGTTTTTGGTCCCCAACAGTTAAGATTCTTTGACAATCATGTTTCTGACTCACTGTCACATGATGTCATCAGAATAATCTTAATGAAACAGTGTCTATTTTTTCTTTGGATTCCTTTCTTACCTCAAGTTTAAAACATGATAGTTTTTAAGTTCTTTGCTTAGCTCATGGGTAAAGAACTGGATACACATTGCTTAATCTTTCTTTGCTCTAAAGAAACATCAAATATAATAATTAAAGTGTTTTCCCATATGGCTCCTGAACTCCCAGTTCAGATAGAATTTAGATAATGTAAACAGAGGAGCAAACCTCTGTCTTTCCTATCTTAATTTATAAACTTTGTCCTAGTTAATCTGTATTTTTTTAGTATCCCATTTGGAAATGAAGAAACAGATCAAAACAGTCATGGTTGAACAAATTTTCTTTAGCCATCATTCAAATTAATTAAATAGAAATTACAGGTGTAGGTTTTAAGGAAAAATTAAGCTTTAAAATAGTAATTCACTTTTCCTTAGAGGGGACCTATGAGTAAAAAATAAGAGGTGTGAGAGAGATAGCCTTATCATCATTACTCTTAGCAGTCATAATCTCTAGCTTGTGCTCCAGGTGCTGTCCACCAGGTATAGCCCCCAATCCCGATGATGACAATTAAGGTTCCCTCAATCTTTCATCTCACACTAATTCGCATCAATTTATTTTTTCCCACATCTGCATCCCATATCTCACCCCTGTTTCCCACGAGTGTCTCTGAGACTTTTTCAGGGCAATAAGAGAGGTGACAATGTCATTTTAAGATACAATCCCTCTTAAATTTTTGAGTTTCGACAAACTGATGAATTCTGCTTCAGCCAATGTAACTTCATTGTTAAAAATGCAGTACTCTGTGTTGGAAAGATACCTAGATACAACAGTGAGTAGTAAGAAATTCTCTTATTCTAATGATAGTAGTTTTATTGGCAGATGACAGCTTTAGACAAAATATCTCTGCCTCTCAGATGAGACACGGGAAATGTATATGATTCTCTGACTGGGAAAAGAAAATATTACAAACAGAACTATACTGTTTTTGGTAGAGTATACAAATTGGGATGGATCAAAGTTAGTTGAAAGGTCTATTTTAATATATTCATTGACAATCACTTTTGGATAAGCTTAATTCACATTATATGTCTTGGGAATCATTCAGTGTAACCAAAAATAAAGCTTCCCTTTTTTAAGTGTTAGAAATTTAATTTGTGTGTTTAAGATGGATAATTGACATCTGGCTTAGAAAGAATAAGCTTCATCAGTGGCAACATAGGCAACAATTTTTTTTATAATATTAGCAATTCAAATTCAAGTAACAGATTAGTGTTGTATTGGAATCATTCATGGGAGCATACTTGGAGGCTAAAATGTTTTCAGTGAAACTTCCAATAATCTTTAGGCAAAGTAGTCCCCTCTCTCTCCCAACCCTGGCTTTTTTCCTTTCTCCTACACTGAGAGAAAAGGAAATGCATCTATATATCAAAAGAGGCTGCCCAAGGATATGAAAACATGTTTGAGGTTCAAATACAATTGTAGTATTATTTACAATATCAAAATTCATTACACTCCTAGATTTACTAGAATGTCCTAAAATTGGATTCTCACAGATGTTTCTCCAACTTTAATATGCTGGTAGAATTTCCTCTGGCATATGTGTATATATATATATATATATATATATATATATATATATATAATATATATATATACCCCTGAGTGGGGAAGAATTAGCCTTCATCTTTGGGAATTCAAGACTCCAAATTCTCTCTTCTTATGTAAGCCAGATTTTGGTCCAGTGTTCAATCCAATGACCCCCATGGGCTACACAAGAATGTTTCATTATCCACCTCAATTTAAAACCCACCTTGGTAAAGCCAAATTCTAACCTTTCTGCTTTCAGTCAAATCAGTGAGGCATTTCATTATTAGGGATTTTAAGAGCTGGCATTTTGGAAGAGCTGCCACATTTCAGGTTGTAATGTTATGCATACTTCAAGGGGCTGTTCCAACTTCTTAGGACATGCCCTTACAGAATAAAGTGGATTTGTTATTCATGCAGCTGCAGTTTCCAAGAATAAGTTGGAGAATTTACTGATACACCTCTATAGCAATAAGGTTATGACTGATTTTGAGGGGAAAATTGAATTTAATCAATTTAACCAACTATTTATCAGTTAATTGTTAGTATGTGTAATACAAATAAGGATGGGTCAAGGAAGTATAGGATCAGAGGGATATAGCTGGAAAGGATTTTAGAGATCATTTAATCCATGATTCTCATTTTATTTGAGAACCTGAGAGATTAAGTGACTTTGTTCAAAATCATGTAAAAGAGCTGGAATTTGAACCCAGGATCTCTGATTCTAAATCCATCAGTTTTCCCATTGTACTTCCTATTTTTGTGAGTCTATACAGTATTATATGTTAAGATGAACCAAATGAAAAAGAAAATTCTGTTGCAGATCTATCTTCCCATATCATGCTCCAGAATGCTTAGGCTACTACCTGAATGCCTTAGATATATGATTAAATTTATACTTGGAATGACTTGAATTTAAGTGAATTTGATAAGGTTTACCCAACAACCCCTATGTACATAGAATAAGGCTAAGTTCAAATTTTTATTTCATCATTTAGTTGTGTCCAACTGTACATAACCCCATTGACCATGTCTACCCTGATTTTCTTGGCCAGGGTACTGCAGTGGTTTGCCATTTCCTTCACCTGTTGATCCAGGAGATACCTGCAGCAGAAAATCAGAAAAATTAAATGTTTTACCAAGGGTCACACAGCTATAAAGTGTCTGAGGACAGATTTGAACTCAGATCTTCTTGACTCCAGTACCAGTGCTCTAACCACTTACCTACAGTTCCTCTTTCAAGTTTAAGTGATATAAACATAGGGAAAAAATGGAACAATACTTGTCCTTGAGGAAATTTATTTTGTTCTAGGTGGGGTTAGCCAATAAAATATGTACGTAGGTGAAAAAATGCAAGGTAAGGACAAAGAATTTTTCTTAAATTAAAAGGGATCAATCCCTGGCAACTTTGGGGTCAGGAAAGGTTTCCCATAGAAAGTACTGCTTAAGTTGAGCCTTAAGATAAAGCAAGAATTCTAAATGTCAGAGTGGACTGAAATGATATGAATATATTTGTTATAGTAAAAAGTAGAATGAATGAATTGGGGAGGAAGAGTTTTTATATAATTATCCATTTAAAAACTGCCTTAGAAAGGATTCTCTAAAAGATCTCTCCCCTCACTTCAAGATTAAGGTCTTTGGTTCTTAAATAGAGAGAGCTCTCTGGCTCTCTGGACCAGTATGTGATTGTGAAATCCTGCTGACCTTAATTCCATTATTAAATAAGCACTAATGGGGGACACTCACAGACAGCATGGTATCAGGGACAGTGTGGGTGGCAAAAGACTAATGAACACACATTCTCTGTTTTTCTAGCTTTTTTTCCCTCTGAAGTTAGTCTCACTGACATCCAATACCAATAATTTCTTATATGCATCTGTCTCTGTAATTCACACCTCGCTATCAGAACACAGATGTCAACCTAATCTCTTTATGTTATACATATGTCAAATGTTTCAGGTCACACTTGCCAAGATTAGTGTGAAAAATCTATTTATGATTATATTTGTGAGATATGGATTAAAACCATTGTGATTATCTATTGCAGAAGTAGTGTTATTGAAAAAATACATGCCATCTGAACAGATATACTTCATGACGTACATATATAAGGGAAGAAAATATATGCTTTATGATGAAAAAAGAAGATGAAAATAATTTTCTACAATTAAGTTCAACATGTTAGTTTGGATTCATCAAAGCAGTATTTCTTTCTATTTAAAATTAAATAGGCTAAAAATTGTCATTTGCCCTTTTTTTTAGTAAGTAATTTCTATTTGGATTTGAGTCTATCACTTTAAAAAAATTAATAATCATTGGCTGTTTTCTAAGGTCTCCTGAGTTTGAATTTTACCCAACCCTAAAAACTGCACTATAGATACCAAATAATTGTTGTTGTTGCTCTGTTTTTAACAGTATTTAAAAAAATTATAAATCCCAATTAATATCTCAACAAAGAAGAGTATTAGTATGCTTATCTTCCTGAAATTCCTTTAATAGTGGTTACATCCATATTTTGTCACCTTTGTTAATTTGCTGTGGATCAGGTCAAACCTCAAAGGTGATTTAATTTGTATTTCTTTTGTGTCCCAGGTATCTTCCATATGCAGACTAGGATACTAATAATCTATTTTCCTTTGGCAAAAAATATGTTCACATCCTTCTATTACAGACCTACTGGGAAATTTTTTTTGGTCATATATTTTTGTTAATTCCCTAGGCATTTTAGAGAGCTAACTCTTATTAGACGTATTTGATACAAACATTTTCCCTTCTAAATGGCAATTTCCTTTATTATAGCAACTGCATTGTTTCCTTTCATGCATAGACCTTACAGTCTTGTAAAGACTACATAATATATGTAGTCTTTGGTGCTTTCTGCCATCCCGAATTTGGTAAAAAATATTCTTCATAGTCATGAGTGTGAAATGCATCTCTATCAGTTTTCTTCATATATATATATATTTATATATATGCATATATACATACATATGTAGGTAGATACACATATATGTCTGTGCATATCTAAAAATTAGAGTACTAATATATGCTAAAATTATATATTTATGATTTTTGCATATATTAGTGCCATAATTTTTCAAAAAATTGCTTTTTCATCTATTTTTAAAGATTGATTGCTTTTACAAAATACTTTTCAAATGTTAAATCATCACTGCTATGCTGGCAGAAATTCAAAACTGTCATATAATATCTTTTATGTTTGTGACATTGTTGTAGTCTTTTTCTAAGAATTGTATTCTTCAAAGTTTTGCACCATTATTTATTAGTGAAATAGTTGATAATTAACGTTGTATTATTGCTTGTATATTTAAAGATTGAAATCATTTGGGGCTTTAAAAGGGAGGTTAGTAGCTAGATTAATTTCTGAACCATTTAAAATATTATTTGTCTTGTTCTTTTTGTTGTTCAGTTGTTTCAGGCATAAATGATTCTTTATGATGCCATTTGAAGTTTTCTTGACAAAGATACTGGAATGAGTTGCCATTTCCTTCTCCAATTCATTTAAAGATGAGAAAACTGATGCAAATTAAGTTAAGTATTATTAAATATTATTACATATTTTTGTAGCACAAGTATTCACTGTTTTTAAAAAAATTTGATGGAATTTTCCAATAAACATCTTGACAAGTTGTGTTTTAGTATTTTAACAAGTTCCTCAACCAATACTAAGAATTAATGTCAGACCTTTTCCCAACCCCCCTCCCCATATTTTCATACCTACTCAAACTTTACTTTCCATTTCTAAGACAGAATCAATGTCATCATTCTTTTATAGGGTGTTTTGGGAAGGTTCAGTTTGAATCATTAAAGAAAACATCCTAGAACCTGAAAAGCAAGTCTAGGACCTTACTTTTGCCGGTTGTTCTTGTTGTACATAATGGGTTCCTCTTCTTTATCTCTATTTCATTGACTAAGCTCAAATGCTATCTTTTATGAGAGGATTTTTAAAAATTCCTCACCACCACCTACTGGTAGTGTTTTTTTCTGATCACCTCCAATTTACCTTGTAGATATATTTAATATTCATATTTTTGCCAGTTTTCTACAGACTTAAGATGTGAACTTCTTGAAGGCAGGGATCACATTGTGGTCTTTCTTTCTATACTTCAAACTTAGTATAGTGTCTGGCACATGGAAGGCAAATAATAGGATGATGATGATGATGATGACAATGATAATGAGGATGATGATAGGCTGGGGTAAGACAAGTAAGTAGGAGATTAAGTATTTAGTTCTCCAATTTATTTCAGGATTTTATTAATTCAAGTGTATTCCTATCTCTATGTCTTGTGGTTCACTTTTAGTTTTGCTAGATTTGATGTGCATTTATTTTTTGTGGGGAGGGAATTTTTATTGTAGAGGTAACCAGAAAAATAAAACATATTATATGTCTTGCCTGGTAGAGTTGTCCAATTCTTTTTGAAAATTACTTTCAAACTTAGGAAAAAAGTCTTCCTCATTTTTCCCAGGTGCTACCTTTTTTCTCTCTCTCTGTTCCTATTTCTCTTTTTCTTGATAGACAGAAATAGAATCAATAATATGGTACTCTTTACTTACCAGAGTCAAAATTTGTCTTAATAACAAATCAATATTAATAATCATTTGCAAAACTATAACTTTAATTTCATAAATAATGCAGGAAAACATTTCTCCTGTATTTGAAAGGCACAAACACCTATAGTCCTTTATCAGTAGGAGAAAGAACAGAGCTTAGTACTAAATTAATAAGAAAATAGCTAAAATATTAAGCTTACATGCTATCTGTTTTCTACTTCCCACACACATATTCCTGATGACCTCCTTCCTTATCCAATTCCACCTCCCTTCAACACACACACATACATATACATATTGTCATGTACACACAGGTACTGATGATCGATTCAAGATACCTATAGAAGATGATCAGTTGATTTGAAAGCATGTTTTATATTGTTTTCTTTGAACACAGAAATTGTTAATTGCAGCTCTGCCAAGATAAACCAAGCATGTATTATGGGATTCCATTTATAACACTTTTGCCTTTGGGTTTACATTTTCAAAACTGATACTGCGTTAATAAGTATTTCACTAATAATCTATGGTCATAGTATTTAAAACTGAAAAGGACCTTAGAAATCATCTTATTCAACTCATAAATAAGAAGACTAATGACTAAATAAATAATCTAATACCTTTTAAAAAATTTTTTTAAACCCTTACCTTCCATCTTGGAGTCAATAACGTGTATTGGCTCCAAGGCAGAAGAGTGGTAAGGGCTAGGCAATGGGGGTTAAGTGACTTGCCCGAGGTCACACAGCTGGGAAATATCTGAGGCCAGATTTGAACCTAGTACCTCCCATCTCTAAGCCTGGCTATCAATCCACTGAGCTACCGAGCTGCCCCCAGTCTCATACCTTTTATTATTTTTTTTTTTTTGTTTTTTTAAACCCTTAACTTCTGTATATTGGCTCCTTGGTGGAAGAGTGGTAAGGGTGGACAATGGGGGTCAAGTGACTTGCCCAGGGTCACACAGCTGGGAAGTGTCTGAGGCTGGATTTGAACCTAGGACCTCCCATCTCTAGTCCTGGCTCTCAATCCACTAAGCTACCCAGCCGCCCCAGTCTCATACCTTTTAATGAAACCCTTCCATGACTCCTTATTGTCTCTCTAATAGAACTTAAACTCCTTATCTGGCAATTTGAAGTCTACAATATGTTTCCTACTTTTCCAGGTTTTTTCCAAACTGTTTTATTCAATATACTCTCTGCAACCAAAAGGGATTACATATTCTGCCTTTTTTGATCATCATGCCTAATATCTACCATAGTACAATCCTCCAGGGAGTATGTTCAACCAGAAACTCAAATCAGAATCTTGTTCTAGGCTAGATTTAACTAAAAATGTTGGCATCCCTTACTCTTCTTCCAGGTCTGGTCCTGGCTCTCCATGCTTCTCCATGCAGGGCAGCCTTCTCACTCTGGAAGATTCCTCCACCCCAATGACCTCTTTTTTCCAATGGTGAATTCCTTTCACCACCTCCATTTTGAGGAAGTTTCCAGGCCAGCTATATTTCCTCCTTCACCCCTTTTCTGTCTCTGAATTTTTCTCCATACTCTTATAACCTTTGTGCACAAGAAAGTTTCACTATTCCTGTTGCATTCTCATTGTAAAAGATAGTTCAACCCATATGGCCCCATACTTTTTGGTAAATTCCTCTTAGTAACTACATTTTTAGAAAGTGCATGCCATCCATAGTCACACATACTCCTATCCTTCACACTTCACCATAACCCAACAAGTTATATCTCCATTATTCTTTTCATCTCTCTTTTTCATTGTTGTCTTTTTTAATCACATGTGGACAAATATGATTACATTCACTTACAATCTTTGATACTGGGAATATTGAGGCTAGTGAATTCCTCGAGTTCTGGAGTTCTGAGCTATAGGAGGGCTAAAGTCATTTGGGTTCCCACATTAAGTCTGACACTAATATCACTAATATGCATAGTCCTGGGCAACAGGGGACTACCAGGCTGCAGGTTAACTCATCCAGGTAAAAAAAAATGCAAGTCAAAGCTTCCATGATAATCAGAAGTGGGACCCGTTCTGTGAGTGTCTCCTGAAGGTTGAATTGAGACATTTGGAACTTACTTCCCAATTTATGAAGACAGAAAGCAACGAAAAGGAAAACTTTGAGATTTGATAAAAGATAGTTATTGGTGAAGATTGTCAGATCTTTGGTCTCAATCTAGTTAGTCAGGATGCTAGATTTATTTAATATTTTTATCCCTCTACAAACATAGACTAGCAATTGATTGTGGGTGTTAGGAATGTAAATGTTTAGTTGTTAAAATTTCTTGAATTTATATAAGATGACAGAAAGAGTAAAAATCAGAGTGAAGACTAGCAGGCTTTCTGACAACTAGTCATAAAGAAGACACTCTTTCTATTAGAGCATATGACTACATCTATATATCAAAGACCTAGTGTTTTTTAGTTTAAATATTCCTGTTAGAGGAACTCCTTCCACACAACATTTCTATAATTTAGGGTCTTAGTCAATTGTCTGACTCTGTATGATCACATTCCAGATCCTTCTATCATCTACCATCTCCCATAGTCTCTCTAAGCTCATATTCATTGCTTCTACAACACTGTATATCTACATCATCATCTGTTTTCCCCTGCTCCATTTGTTTTCAATCTTTTCCAGGATCAAGATCTTTTCCAATGAGTCCTGTCTTCTAGTTATGTGGCCAAAGTATTTAAGTTTTAGCTCCAATGTTTGTCCTTTCAAAGAATGGTCCAAGTTAATTTACTTAAATATTTTACTCATTTGATCTCCTTGCTGACCAAGGGACTCTCAAAAGTCTTCTCCAGCATCACAATTCAACTTATCAGGGGTCATTCAGTTACTAAGTACTAGATGGGATTTTAATCCTAATTTTTCTACTTCTGAGACTACTGGTCAATCCATTATGCCATGATGTTTGAAACTTACAATATAATGCCAATAAAACCTAATTTTTAGATGGATAGTCATTAAATGGCATAAATAAAACCTATGTAAACCTTTCTTAGTCTTTCTAGCAGACTTGAAAAATAGTTTTATATTTTCCTAATAGATGAAAAGGAAGCCTATCAAACAAAACACAGGAGGAAATAGTATAATTTCCTAACTGATAAATGCAGATCCTCACAAGAAAAATGAGATTGAACCATATTTTGTTTATGTGGACTACTATATGTCCAGATGAAGGGTTGAAGCTTACAATATTTTATTCTACAGTCATTTCATAGTTAAATAGGACCACTTACCCTATAAAGGCCAAATGAATATCTGGGTAGTCCTTTTCTCCAAGACTGTTAAAGATTTGAAAAGCTCAAAAGGCTCAAGGTTAGCAAGACTAGAATTCCTTAAATAACCTTCTCCTTATTATGAAGCTATGTATCACTACTGCTGATTTCCTCACTAAGCTGACTTAAGGCTCTGTCATCCATAAAGCTAGAACTACTGTAATCAGATAGCACCTGACCTATTTATGCACTGGCAGATGTACCTGTTTGCCATAGAAAGTGAACAGTTCCTGAATTAATTCTACATCCCCTATCTCCGGTTACTCTATCTCTAGCTACTAAATTGCTTGTGGTTACAACTCCATATTTGCAGGTTTCTCATAAATCATCTCTGTGCATATCAGAGCATTACAACCAAGAAAATGTTTAACAGCCACTGAAGCAGTACTGGGTGTTAGGTGAGTCAGATCGATTTCCTGCCTTTCCTTACATACTAATTTTTCCTTATATCTCTTGGAACAGATCCCCAAATACACTAATTCTCTCTTCTGTGAAACTTTCCATAAGAATCATATTTTTACACAACTTATAAACTATTTGTAAAGAGTTTTTCACTATTCTTTTACATTTTGAAAGTAAATTTATCTTTTAAATCATGTATAGAAACTACTCAAAGGATCATCATCAAAGCTATAAATCTGAACTGGATCAAGGAAATCTATGATGGCACCAACACACCCTGTTTCCTCTGCAATGGGAATTAATTTTTCCTAAAATGCAACACAGTTACCCTTAGGACTTAATTGGGACCTATTTCCCTTGACACAACTTTCTGATTACCTAATGGCATAAAAAGTTCCACCTTCAATTTTAGTGGATGTCTGAAGACCACATGTTTCACCACACCTTGCCCTGCTGACCACCTACATTTCCACATGGTAACAAGGGGTCCATACACAAAAAAACTAAATGTCATTATATAGGTGTTCCATATCTGTGCTATGTTAGCATAAAGCAAACCTTTTTTGGAGTCCCTTATTTTGTCTTGTCCTCAAACCTGAACTAACAGGGAATGACTTTTGGGTCCACACCTAACAGACACCATTCAGTCCAGGTCTCTTATTTATACATAGTGAAACTGAGGAAAGAGGACATTAAATGGCTATCACATACATATTAATTATTCAAGTTACATTTTGATCACAGGTCTTCTGAATTCAAAGTCAGTGCTCTTAATGCTGTACCACATTATCTCTAGATAACAAAATGTCCATAGAATATCTATCATTTATCGAATGTCCACATATCTGTCTCTCTCTATTTCAGATTTATTTCAGAATTCATTCAGAAATTAATTTGATTAGCAAAATTTTTCTTATACTTTTCTTATTGATTAACAGGATCAAATTATCCTTAAAAAGAAAAAGATCTTACTGAATTAGAAAAAACTATAACAAATTTCATTTGGAATAACAAAAGATCAAGAATATCAAGGGAAATAATGAAAAAAAATGTGAAGGAAGGGGGCCTGGCAGTACCAGATATTAAACTATACTATAAAGCAGCAGTCATCAAAACA
>NC_058131.1:494595918-494608840 GCF_016433145.1 Gracilinanus agilis
GCATCGGCCAAGGGTGTGGGGGGGGCTCGGGGAGGGGGTTGAAGGGGAAAGGTGGAGCATGAATCATGTAACCATGTTAAAAATGAATATTAATAAATGTTAAAAAAAAAAAAAGAAAAAGATCTTCATGACCATACACCAGCACATTCTTCTCAATTTACAGATAGAGAACAACAACCATGGGAGGTAAGTGCTATAATTATCCACATTTTATTTTTAAGGATACTAAGGCAAATAGAGGTTGAGACTTATCCAACATCACATAGGCATTAAGTATGAGGTCCAGTGATTTATTTACTGCAATACATATGCCTGTTGTCTCCAATACATTTAGAGCTACTACAGAATAGGGACTTTCTTTTACAACTTTGTATTTTCCCAGCACTTAGCACAGTGCCTGACACCTAGTAGATACCTAATAAATGTTTAACCGAATTTCTACTCTAGTAAAATACTGATATATTTTAATACAGAATGACAGTATTTGTATATATTAAAATATTTGGTTGAGCAAGTACAACAAATCAAGGTTTCAATATCTTGAGTTATGGAAATAGTATGATGTAGAATACTCTCAGAATTATGAGACCTAAGTTCTAGTCTCAGCTCTACCACTTAGGAACATAAATTTGCCTCTGTGATTCTAATATTCCTTATCTAGAGTATAAAAGGGTTAGATATCATTATAAATATGAGTAACCATTTATTAAGTTCTTGTTATATTCTAGTACTCTTTTAGAATTGATTATATACCCTAAGTATTCCATGATTCCAATTTGTATGCCTTTCCCAAACACTTCCTAATTGTTTTAATCAACTCTAACTTTTTTCTTCTCTCTTAGCTGCAATCTCCTCCACAACCACCACACATACAGTATACACAATGAAGTTGCAATATTTTTTCCTAAAAAAGGAATTAATTTTTAAATACTGATGGAGACATTTTACCTATGGGGATAGAATAGTTAGCCTTCAAGTGGCCTTGCCTTTGAGTTACTGGGTATCCAACCCAAGGTCAGAATTAAGTTGAAGTCTCATCTCTGGCACATGCTGGCTGTGTGACCTTCAGAAAATCATTTAACCCCTCACTGCCTTAATCATACTCCATGTCTATGGATATTTCCTCATTATCAATTTTCCATGAAAATGAAATCAAGAGTTTAATATTACTAATAATAACTAATACTTTGCATAAAATTTAATTGCTATGAATTTTATGTTTGTTATTATTTATAAATAACTGTCTAACTCACAGTCTCCTTATAATGCCTTAATTATTTTCTTTTCATCATTTGTCTCCTCATCAGCACATATACCATTACTGGAGACAAATAACCCATCAGTTATTTTTCCTTTTTCCATTTTTGGAAGGTAATTTTAAGATAAACTTAAAATAAATTAATTTAGTATTGTAGTCAATCGAAACCCAATAGTATGCTAAAATTAAGCATCCTCTAAAGTATCTTGCATAATTGATTAATTTTCTTGAAATTTTACTTGACACATGATGAAAACAATAAACTTATCCCTCTTTTTGGAACAAAAAACAATAACAAAAAAGAATGTGAATTAATATTATGGGACAGTAAAGAAATCACTAGAGACATTAGTGAAGTAACAGGTAAGAGTAAATTCACACACAGAAATTGTTTAACCATAAATGAACTAGTTAGAAAGTTAGAAGCTTCAATTAAATCAAATTAAAAAACAAACAAAAAGCCTGACACTATTTTTTAGGAGAAAAAAGCAAAGGTCAAGAAGGCTTACAACTATAATGGATTTAACTGAAAAGTTCTGTGTGTGTGTGTGTGTGTGTGTGTGTGTGTGTGTGTGTGTGTGTGTAAAGCAGGATAAGTCAAGGAGTCACTACTTATACTAGTTCACAATATCTTATTTCTATAGTAATGCACAATACAAATCAATACTCCAAATGATACTGTCAGTATAAGATTCTGACCCAGATAAAGATTAAATTTGATTTCTTACAGCTCTTACTAAAGTAGAAAAGCAGACATATATTTCAGTATAGTGGGGTTGCAAGAGCTATGAATCTAGAAACAGGGAATAGAATTTGATTCCTAGCTCTGCAACTTAACAAGCTATGTAGGCTGATGCATCGCATATTCCAGGGCTCTCTTTTTTCATCTGGAAAAAATTAGGATTTGACTGGATTTGATTCAATTCAATATACTTTTATTGATTATCACAGTGCCCGTGATACTGTTCTAGGTCCTAAGAACACAAAATCTTAAAAGAATCTTTGCTCACAATTACCTTTTATTTTACTGGGATTGAGAGGAAGGACAATGTGTGTATGTGTGTGTATGTGTGTGTACTTATCTATACACACATATGCATATATATGTAGATAGATGGAGAGGACAGACAGACAGACAGAGACAGACAAATACTGGACTTTTGATTTCACTGGTATGGGGAACTCTCTGGTATACAAATACTTTCTCTGCAATGTAGCAAATGCTTTTAGAGAATGGCACAGAACACTAAGAAGTAAAATGACTTTCTCAAAGCAATAGAGCTTATATGTGTCAAAAGTGAGACCTGAACCCATTACTTCATGGCTTCAAAGCCAGATCTCTGACTATTCCTCCCCACTGCCTCATACTACTCAGATAAAGATTAAATACAAAGTATTTTCAGTGTGGAGTGAGAGCACTAAAAGTGATAGTAAAAGACCTTTAGGACTTTTAGGACTACAGACTCCTTTAGGATGTGGCACCATTGCTATACTTTGAAGGAAACTAAAAATATTTAAGAGTTAAAAGGAAAGAAGGAATGTATTCCATACATGGAAGCCAACCTGTACAAAGATTTTTTGGGTGAGAAACAAAATGTCATGTATATGGAAAAGTAAATAAATCAGTTAACTAGAAAATGTGGTACATAAGAGGGAACAATGGAATAATCTCTATAATTATCTCTTCATGCCAAATTATCTTAATCACTGTAATGTAAGCAAAAGTATTTATAGATAAGATCAGTTTGGGAATGTTTTGTTTTTTTTTTATATTTTATAAGGAAAAATGGAGGTTAAGGCTTTTAAAATGTCAAGTTTTCTTTTATTATAAGTGTGTTCACTTCAGAGTTTGATTTGGTATAGAAGTTCCTGGAATTTTTCTTCTTAACAGTGAGTACATGTAGGATAGATAAGCAGTGTTCAGACTGAAAATTAGCCCATGTACTGTAAAGTTGGTAGCTGGGGAAAGGAAGTGTGATGACTGGAATATTTATCAATTTCAGAAAGCCCTTCATATTGATTTCACTTTTGATATACAGTATCTCTCAAAAACACCTAACTCAGGCAAGAAATTAAAGCAATAGAATTCAATAACAAAGTTAATGTTCTTGAAACTTGAACATTTTTAAAATCAGGTAGTTTATATTTTGTTATTTTCCCCTTAAAATGATAGCCAGGAAATGTATCTTTGAAAGAAATGAAGAGGATTTATGAAGCCATTGTCTTCATTGCTAATATTAATGATGTATAATGTTTGTTTTTAAAACAGCTTGGATTTCTAAAACATATTTGTTACACTTTGCTTCCAACATAAGTTTTATGTAGGTAATTCTAGTAAGGACCAACAATCAATAATTGATGCCTTAGCTTAGGCTATGGTGATGAGTTTGAGCCTTTCTGGGACCATTCTCATTTCAAGTACACACATACATATGTATGTATGCATATATAACATATTTATCTATTTAGATATATCTATAAATATAATACACATATATGTATGCATATAATGCCTTGAATATATACATATTCTTATGTATATATGTAAGATGTTGTTATTCCCAGTATAATTATATGCCCCATTTTCTTTTTCTTTTTTTTTTTTTTTTGAAAATTTGATTACCTTTGTGACTGAGTACTAAATTAGTGAATAGTCTTCTCCCCAGACAGAGTGTAACCTAAGATTAAATTAAAATTTAACTTATATTGCCTTTAAAAACAGACTCCTGAGAAAATGGAATGAACTGTATATCTGATCTCTGTAAAGGGTAGATGACAAAAGAATTAATATAGGAATTGATATTTAAAAGAAATAATATTACTAAAAATTATGGTATACATTCTAAAATTTATTGTTAATGACCTCAATTAATTTGATCTTTGGGTTCACTTTTCTTTAAATTCTCCACTTATAATTTGGAACTTCATCATTCCTAAGTGATTTCTGTCATTCCCACTTGGTTGTTTCTTTGAGTTGAAGACTGTGTTCTAAAAGCTTGTCCTGAGGCTAACTGCTAACAGCCTTTACTTTCTTCAATTATTCTATTGCATCAGTATGCTGTTGTGTAGAGAACACAGATCATGGAACCCTAGGTTCAGTTCCCACCTATAACATGCTGGTTGTATGATACTGGACTAGTCATTTAACCTCTTAGTGGCCTAGCAAAAAGTTACCAAGAACATGCTGACCAAGATGAATTTCCTCACCAGAATACTCCCTATACTAATGAAATCACAAGTCTAGACCCTGTCCCACAAATCTCAGTTTGTATGCTTCTTCTTAACTTTTTGTAATCAGAATAAAATATTTATCATATATGACTTCTTTGATGTTCAAAATTGAACTAAAAGAAAAAAAACGGAAACATTAGACCCTGATGATCTTCTTTCCCCCCAGTTCTGAAAAGGTAGTCACTGGAAATATTAATCCTCTAATATTCTAAGAAATACTTACTGAGCATCTCACTTCTAGCTGAACAGAATACCTCTTCCTTCTCTCTTACTATACCCTTACATTTTCTCCTCCTCAGTTATAGTCAGCCTATTTTCAAGGATTTGCCCCCACTTTCATTTTTGAAAGCTCTTAAATCCAAGGAATATATTTTATTTTCCTTATAAATTTTATTTTTTAATTATGTGCATTAGAAGATGAAAAATATTTTAAACACCAAGATGCTTTTCTTACAGCTTTTTAAAATTTTCCTTGTAATGATGTTTCATGACATTACAATTAATTTATAATTTCTATTTTAGTACTTGCTAGTAACAGTGTATTACTATAAGCAGACAAGAAATAAAAGAGACTGTTTATTAACTTCCATGAAACAGAAAAGTTAATGGGTAAACAGACAGGATGAGTTCCTGAAAGCTATTTTCAAGTCTCATGGATGACTTACAAAGGGCCCCTATAATATTCACAATTATACTCACTATTTTGTTCCCACAACTAATTGGAGATACAAAACTTGCACCCATAAGAAACCACAGTGACCACAAAACAAGGGGAAAGTGGTAGGCAGAATAATACATTGTGCCTGCAATTTTTGCAATTAAACTTAATGGAGGGGAAATAGGCCACTCTTTAAAGTGGTTGCCTCATTTTTCCCCATTGGCTCAATTATATTATTGAAAGCACAAATAAGAATATATTTTTGCCAGAATTAATATACTAAATCAATATTTTCTATGTATTTTTGTTAAAAATAATAACAATGATAATAACCATTATTACTATTATTAGTCTTAGTAAAATGTTCTTTCATGTTTTAATAGTCACAAAGAAGAAATCTTTAAATTTGCTTTAGATTTAAATACCAGAAGGAACTTCTTTCAATCAGAGCAGGATGCCTCATCTAGAAAAGCTTGAACAAGTAATTTGGATCTAGGATCAAACAACCAACAACATATAAAGGAAGACTTTGTTCTTGGTGAGGTGACCAACAGTAGAGAAAGATAGTTTCTTAGTGTACCGGAAAGGAAAATGAGGTTTTTGTGATGTTGAAGAGGAGAGCAATACCAAGTTTTTTAACCCAGAGTCTGAGAAGAGCTCAACTCAAGATTATGTCAGCATATCTCAGTGATTCAGTCATCAACAAGAAAGCAATATTCAGGCATTGAGATGAGACATCCTAAGTTCAAATCTGCCTCAGATATTTTCTAGATTTGTGACCCTGGGCAAGTCACTTAACTCCATTGCCAAGCCCTTACTGGTCTTCTGCCTTGGAACCAATATATAGTACAGATTTTAAAATGGAAGATAAGAGTTTAAAAAAAAAAGAAAGAAAAATAAGTAAGCAATAAGATCCAAGTGTTGAGAAAGAAGCAGTGTTCCAGGGTGAAAAAAAGCATTACAAAACCAGTACCTAAGCAGAGGAAAAGGAGAAATATAAGTAGTTCAAAGATCTTACTGCATTTTGTTGTGTTCAGCAAATGTGGGATACATATAGCATTTTAAGTCAAACATATGGTATCCCAGTTGGGCTACTATTTTATTTATTTATTTATTTTTAAGCATTTCTCCATGTTTCCATAATTCATTTTCTTTCCCTCTCCTTTTCTCTCCCTCATCCCAGAGTCAACAACCAATTCCACTGGGTTGTACAAATGTTTTCACCTGATACCTATTTCCATATTATTCAGTTTTGTTAAGAGATTTATTTTTTAAGGCCTAAGGCTCAAATCACATATCCATATGTACATGTGATAAGTGACATTTTGCTTTTGCATTTCTACTACCATAGTTCTTTTTCTCAATGTGAATAGCATCCTTTTACAAAAGTCCTTCAAGAGTGTCCTGGCTTGTTGCATTGCTACTAATAGAAAAGGCTATCACATTGAATTTTTCCACTTTTTACTTTCTGTGTACAATGTTCTTCTGGTTCTGTTCATTTCACTCTGCATCAGTTCATTGAGATTCTCCCAGTTCATATGGACAGTGTCCAGATCATCAAACCTTACAGCACAATAATATTTCATTACCATCATATACCACAATTTGTTCAACCATACCTCAATTGAGGGACACCACCACGTTTTCTATTTTTTTGCCACCACAAAGAGCACTGCTATGAATATTTTTTGTGCAAGCCTTTTTCCTTATTATCTCTTTGGGGTAAAAATCCAGCAGTGGTATGACTTGATCAAAGGGTATGCTTTCTTTTAAAGTTCTTTGTGCATAATTCCAAATTGCTTTCCAGAATGGCTGGATTAATTCACAACCCCATCAGCAATGCATTAGTGTCCTGATTTTGCCACATCCCCTCCAACATTTATTATTTTCATTTACTGTCATATTGCCCTATCTGTTGGGTGTGAGGTGGTATATCAGCATTGTTTTGATTTGTATTTCTTTGATCATGAGAGATTTAGAATACTTTTTCATGTGCTTATTGATAGTTTTGGTTTCTTTATCTCAAAACTGCCTATTCATGTCCCTTGACCATTTGTTAATTAGGGAATGGCTTGATTTTTTGTAAAATTGACTTAAATGCTTATAAATTTGAGAAATGAGATCTTTGTCAAAGGTTTTTATTATAATTTTTCCCAATTTGTTGCTTCCCTTCTAATATTGGTTGCATTCGTTTTGTTTGTGCAGGCACTTTTTAATTTAACATAATCAAAATGATTCATTTTACATTTGTAGTGTTCTCTATCTCCTGCTTGGTCTTAAATTCCTTCCTTTCCCATATATATGACAGGTATAGTAGTCTATGTTCACTTAATTTATTTATGATTTCCCTGTTTATATTTGTCATTTACCTACTCTGAGTTAATCGTACTATAGGATGTAATATGTTGATCTAAGCCTAATTTCTCCCATACTCTTTTCCAATTCTCCAAGCAGTTTTTGTCAAATAGTGGGTTTTTGTCTCAAAAATTGGGATGGGTTACTATTTGGAGATCATGATAAGGATTCACATTAACATAGCTTCTTTACTTTTACAAAGCACTTTCTTCATATCAGTTCTGTAAGACAGATCATTTTATTGTTTGATCATTTCAGGTGTATCCAATTCTTTATTACCTTATTTGGGTTTTTCTTGGCAGAAATATGAGGAAATTTGTTATTTCCATCTCCAGCTCATTTGACAGATGAGGAAACTGAGGCAAAGAAGATTTTATATTTCATAGGGTGGCACAGCTAATAAGTGTCTAAAGTCAGATTTTAGCTCCTGAAGATGGGTTTTCTTGACTCCAGGTGAAGTTCTCTATCCACCCTGCTATTCCCACTGTCCAAGATAGATAATTGAAAGCATAATTGTTCACATTTTAAAAAAGAAGAAAATCATTTGGAAATTTAAGGAATTCTCCACCTACCCCCTCAGTTACTATTAAGTATCAAAGCCATGCTTCAAACCCAGGTCTCCTGACTCTAAATTTATAGTATCTGAGCTATAACACAATGGAACACCTTCACACCAAAAAGAGTTGGGGGTATTTGTTTTATGAGGGCAAGAGGGTATTAAAGTAATTATTAAAGTAATATGTAAAGATATAATTTTCTTGTGACAAAAATGGCATGAACTTGATGACAACTGACCTCTGTTGGAAAAATAGTTCCAGTGTGTACCAGTTAAGTGACCTTTGGCAAATCATTTAAAATCCTAGACTATTTCTCTACTTGTGTTATGGTGGTGCCAATTACCACACAGGACCTATGAAAATAAAATTAATTAATTACATACATTTTCATCTTAAAACACTGTTAGCTTGAATATAATCTTTTTCAATATTCCTAAATGATGAAAAATGCCAAAATTATATTTTATATCCCAGTGCTCATTAAAAAATATAGGTTTCTTTGAAATGTTGAATAATTAACTGTGAATATAAATGATACATATGTACATACATGTTCAAGAAAAAAATATATGTCCCCAGCAGTAATAATTAAACAACCATTTGAAACTTCATTAACTGACTGAAAATGGCTTTTAATTGACTTATGTAATTATTCAGAGTGTCAATACTGTTAATGATCACTGTACACTTTTCCATTTTCCTTTATCTTTGTTGCATTAAGTTCATTCTGTGTTTGACTGCCTTATAATTCCTTACAGTATTTCAAATGCAAAAATAATACACATATACACAAATATATTGGATGTGGATGGAATTCTAGAAAACTGTCAAATAATTGTGAGTGTTTGTGGGGTTTATTTGTTTTCTTCATTTACATTTTCAGTCACATTTTATAGAATTTTAATGAAAAAAAATTCAGAAGGGTCTTATTGAGGACATCATTGAAGTTACATATGAGCAAGAAAGGAAATGAGCCAAGCAGGTAGTGGAAGTGAAGGGTAACAGATGGCGAGCCTCAGTGCTATACTGGTATACATGAAAAATTAAGAAAACTAGAGGAAAGCCTCTAGCACTTTGTGTAGAGAGAGCCTCTATGGAGGATATAGGAAAGACTCAGAAAACAATTGCAACAGATGATTATGTCTATTTATGTGGGAAAATATTTAAAGATGTGGTCAGGATGATGTTATGGTTAAATTCATAGCAAGTTGAATAGCTTGAAAAATGATTAAAAAGTAGACTTTCCTAAAAAAAAACAATTTGGAAAAAAATTAAAGAGGAATAGCATAGTATCTTTAATTTATCTTAATCTGTTTAATGTCATCATCACCATCATTGTTGTTGTTGTTTTCTAAAGAAATGACTCACTTAAAATATAAATATATGCTTATTAAGATTGCAAATTTCAAAAAGTTAGAAGGGGGCATGATTATTATAATAGATGCTAGTCAGAAGTCAAAATAACTTGAAAAGTTAAATTTGGGGGCTGATTTAAATAGAATTAAATATACTAGGAATAAATGAAAGATCTCACATCTGGCTTCCCAAAAAATAAATTTCACAGAATGAAACAGGGAAAGAGGGGAGATATAAATGATATGGAGGTTTAGTTCACTGCTAGCCAAATAGAAATCAACTTAACCTGCTATCAAGAAAGCTAATATAATGCTGCATTGCATTAATAGAGACAGAATGTTAAAGTCAAAAAGATTTGATGCTTGTGTTGCCCAATTATCTGAAATATTGAGTTAATTTCTGAATAGCACTTTAAAAAATATTTTATATTTTTTCAGATTATAGATAAATGCAACCTCTTGATATTTGTTTTTTAATATCTTGCAATCCCTGTTTCTCTCTCTCTCTCTCTCTCTCTCTCTCTCTCTCTCTCTCTCTCCCCCCTACTCCTCCACTCTCCTCCTCTTCCTAAGACGACAAGTAATGTGATATAGCCTGTACAAATCAAGTCAAAAAACAACACACATTTAGTAAGCATTTAAAATCTGGCACTGTGCTCATTTTTGTGAGTATATAAAAAAGGCAAAAACAATACCTGCCCTCAAAGAGCTTAAGACAACCTATAGAAAATTACATACAAACAAGCTATATACACAGGATAAACTGGAGATAATCTCAGAGGGAATATATTAACATCCATATTGCTTAAATCTTATCATTTTTCTGTTTTAGAATTGATGCTAAGACATAAGGTAAGGTTATTAAAATTAATAATTACAAAACTATGATGATAACAATCACAAAATAAGTTATATTTATGTAGCACTTTATAGTAAGAGACCAATTTCTTATTATTCTTGACCAAGTTTAATTCACTAATAGTGAATAGGACTATAATGCAGTGAAATACTCATGAACCATGAAACGCAATTTAAAAATGACTTCATTAATAACAAAGAGAAAAGGGTAAGATTCATTTTCTTAAAGAAATTCTGCTAGCTCATCTTCCCATCCCAGGCTATACTTCATTTTCTTCATGTAGTCAAGGAAGCACTTACTAGTCAAGTGATCTTGGGCAAATTGCAAATTCTGTTTCCCTCAGTTTCCTTATCTATAAAATGGGGATAATAATAGTCTTTCACCATCCCAAGTTTGTTGTAAAGATAAACTGAAATGATTTTTACAAAGTGTATGGCACATAGTAAACACAATATAAATTTTCACTATCATTATGATAATGATGATTATTGATATTATTAGTTTAACAATTATAGTCAACACCCAAACTATATCTTTCCTTTATTCTTTGGAATGTTATATTGATCTTGGTTTCAACATTGCATCCTCTTACCATTCAACTTGATTGATTTAGCCCATAGATTTAATAGCCATTATTACTGGTCACTGATATAGAATTATTTAAAGGATGATTCTTCCCTTTTTCCTTTGCCAAAGAAGGAATTTCTAATATGTTACATCCTTTCCCATACCCCTAGAAATTAGAATGAATTTAAAGTGAAAGACTCTAGATTTGAATTCTAGCTCTGTTATTTATTAGTTTTGTGGCACTGAGCAAGGTACCTAAACTCTTTGGTTCTATTTCCTCATCTATAAAATATGAGGATTGAACTTTATGACCTTGGAGGTCTCTACCAAATTTATTAACCATGAAATTTACTCAGTCAAAGCCCATGACAGGTACCCAACAAAATGTTACCTAGCACAGTACTTTACACAAAGTAAATATTTAATAATATACTACTGCATGAAATTATTAAACAGAGCTAATAAAATATCATGAAATGCTATTAAATGAAAGTCCTTTTGTTTAAATTAGTGAATTAAAATATAATTAGAAAATTATTATTATTTGCATATGGGTGAGTGCTTCTCAAATTCTTGAAATTTTGCATTTTCTTAAAGGCAAAACATTTGTCTTATCCAATCACATTCATGCTATTAATTTGCTTAGTTAACCCTTTCCCCAAACATTGTACAAAAGAACACTGGAGGTTAGAAGATATTCAAACTAAGAGGAAGCATTAATAATATATTACATGGGTTGAGGCGGACATGATTGGGGATATAGACTCGAAACTACCACACCAATGCAACTATCAACAATTTGCAAATAGGTCTTGATCAATGACACATGTTAAAACCAGTGGAAATACACATCAGCCATATTGGGGGTGAACTCGGGGGGGGGGATGAAGGGGAAAGTAAGAGCATGAATTGTGTAACCATGTTAACTTTTCTAAAAAATAAATACTAAAATTGTGTTAAAAATAACATATTACTACATTGTGTAGTATTTTAATAATATTTAGTGATTAGCATATAGGTTCACACATGGCATGATCTTTCTGTCCCTACACCTAATTCTTCCATTAGCTGAGCCAAAGAAAACAATTCATTCAACTTATATCTATCCAACAATTATCATCTAGGGGAAAGAATATCAAGTTAAATACTTAGAAGATCTGCCTTTTAATCTTGATCTACCACAATGTAAAGCTTAGAGAAATCTCTTTACCATATTAACCTCTATGAACTCAAAAATTATCTTCATTTAAATATATGCCAAACTGGTATAACCATTTGAATAATTCTGATGAAATGTTAGATATTGACACCTGTTTGTCCTATATTTCAAACATTAAATATTTGAACTCATTGTATTTTTAGACTGATTTCATACCTCTGCAAACTAAGTCTTTTTCTAGTAAGGTCACCATCATCCTTCCAGTCACCAAGATTCATAAATGAGGTGACTTTTCAAAGTCACTCATGGTGAGGGTAAGCTTTACCATTATAAACTGGTACTTGACATCATGAAAAAATTATACTGCCACAGTATCACTGTCACCCATATTCCCCGGGCTACTTATCTCCATACAATACAATCCTCTTTCAAACCTTTCAAACCTTTACTACTTCTTTTCTGGATTATTGTAGTAGCTCCCTTAATTGGTCTCCACTGATGTAGTCTTTTTCCTCTCTAACTATTCCCAAATTCACCTGCCAAATTCACACAAATTCACACACACACACACACACACACACACACACACATATTTGTTAGTTTGTTTAAAGTAGATATGACTAGGGGCACCTAGGTGGCTCAGTGGATTGAGAGTCGGGCCCAGAGATGGGGGGGGGTCCTAGGTTGAAATCTGACCACAGATACTTTGTGGCTGTGTGACACTGGGCAAGTCACTTAACCCCCATTGCCTAGCCCTTATCACTCTTCTGCCTTGTAACCCATACATAGTATTGATTCCAAGATGGAAGGTAATGGTTTAAAAAAAATAAAGTAGATATGGCTACCTCATTTATGTACTCAAAAATCATCAGAAAGAAAGAAAGAAAGAAAGAAAGAAAGAAAGAAAGAAAGAAAGAAAGAAA
>NC_058131.1:494609022-494623045 GCF_016433145.1 Gracilinanus agilis
AGAGAGAGAGAGAGAGAGAGAGAGAGAGAGAGAGAGAGAGAGAGAGAGAGAGAGAGAGAGAGAGAATAAGATAAAGTGTTCAAAATAGGTAAAAATTAATAGCTAGTTAGAAATATATGTTAATAACATGTACCTGCCCTTTGATTACTGTGAAAGAGGCAAAAAAGTGGGGTCTTTAAAATGTCTGCTTATATATAATTACCCACAAAACTACATTAAAAGAACATTACAGCTGTTTCAGGAAATTCACAGTTCAGGGTGAAATACACCATATGTCCTCCAATACCTATGCACAACGGGGTGCATTAAGAAAGCCATTAAGCAGGTTCCCTGTTGTGCCTAGGTATTGGAGGACATATGGTACCTTTCACCCTTGACTAACGTTTCCTTCCTTTCATTGTTTCCTGTTGCAACTTTAAGGTCTTCTGAACATAGCTCTTCCTTCTTAATGTATATAAACATTTGTCCCTACTGGACCCCCTGATTTTTTCCCTCTGGAAATACTCCTTTCCAATCCAAAAGCATCATTATTCTGTACTTTTCAATATATGCTACTGCATATCCTGGGTACAATTAAATATAACTCAGTTCTGTTGGAATATACAAGCTGCAAAATGAAACTAGGAGTTTTTATTTTTATTTTTTGCCTTATTTTATTTTCTCAAACAGATGATGGGAAAGTTATAGATCCTGGATCTCTATGTGATTAATTAAGACCTTTAATCCCAGGTATGCCTGCATAACCAAAAGAGCTTCCAAAAGAGTAAGAGTCAGAGCTACTTTTGTTGAAAAGATTTCACAAACTATCCCTTTTGGGCTTTTTCAAAAAATTATAAAATAAAAGAGTTAAAAGGAAACTTAGAGGGCATATAACCTAATATCCCACTAAATAAAAGAACTGCAACTGTAATATCATTGTCACTTAATCGTTTTCCTTTGCCTGAATGAAACCAGGGCATGGATGTTTAAGGCACATTATCCCATTGTAAGTTTCTGTTTATTATAAACTTCATTGACAATTATTATTATTGTGACAAATATTATATACTTTGTTGACAATATTTTCCACTCATTTATGCCAACATCTGTAAAACAACAGATATTAAGCTTACTCTTTTCTATATGAGAGGTCATTAAATAAATGGAGATTGCTAACAAATCGACACTCAGATTTCTACTCTCTAGGTTAATCTTCTCTAGTTTCTATAGTTCTTCAATATAAGATATAACCATTTCTCTCTGAATATACTATATTAATGCTTCTCTTTAAATCAGATATCTAGGATTTACTAAACTACACCAAAGGTGTACTAAATTATAAAATACAAAGGGATTATTTCCTTCTTTGAACTTGCCATTATTTCTTTCCATACAAAGTTATTATTATATGATGTATAGAATATTGGTCTTGGAGTAATAAGGACAATTATTTTACTTCTTGTCTTGGACAGATAGGATCATAGTCATTTTCCCTTCTCTAATAGTATTTGCCTCACTTCCCTTATATTGAAAATGACTATATTATTCAATATTTTTTATCTCAAAAACATTTTCCATTTTAGAATTTTCCAATATTAGACACCATCTTAAAATTATAACCACCCAGCATTCTTCCACCCAATATTCAGTAATAATGCGTATTTTTCCATCATCTCTCTACTCAGGGACAGAAGTTCTCATAAATTTGCTTAAGTTGCCCCCATATACACTTGCTTGACTTTGTTTGATTGAAATAATCAGTTCATTCAACCATCAAATCAGTCAAGTCAATCATTTGACAGTTATCTAGCATTTTAGTTAAAGAATACTAAATTATTTGTATATATGCATCAATTTTTGTAAAAAATCATATGAAAAGCAGATGAGAATTCCACTTTTGTAATGATTCTGAATAACACTTCTATATAAGATTTACATTAAAAATGTACAGAAATCACAGTCTTTTATTTTTGCAGCTAATGGGTTATATGCTTTCTGATCTAATTTCTTAATGCTTCATATAATTAGAAGAGCATAAGTTTCTTATGCCAAATTATTGTTAGATTTCTTTGGCACTAAAGTCTTTTACAACATGAGTTTTTATCATTTGATAAGGAAAATACTTAATGATATGGAAAAAGGTGTCTTTAAGGGTGTAGTTTTGGGAAAGTGATAACAATGTACAAACATCAAAAATAATTTTAAATTTTAGAATAAAGTTATAGTCACCCAAATGATAGTCACCATATTAGGATCTAAGATTATTATGAACATTTAATCATCAATGGTCATTTATATCTTTATCTATATCTGTGGGTATGTATGAATGGAAGTATGTATACATATGTACATATGTATGTACATATACACATACATAATACATGTGTACTAATCATTTTAAGAGCATAAGAATAGGTCTAGAATGAACATCTAATGCAACAACCTTCTTAATAGGTGAGAAAATTGAGAGCCAAGGAGGTTAAATGACTTTTCCAATATCACATTGGTAATGAAGTTACTTGTCCTAGATCATACATTCATTAGTAGAGCTTAGAAATTATGGATATAGTCTTTAAATCAAGAAAGCTTCATCAGAGATTGGACCCAATCCTTTTATTTGACAGAAGAAGAAACTGAACCTCAGAAAAAGAAAGATTTACCCAAAGTTACTCCATCTATTTGGGTCCAGTATCAGGATTCAAATTAATAAGAAGATGATGGCATAAGATCACAGATCCACAGCTAGCAGAGACTTTGGAAGTAAAATTAATGAAAAAAATCAGGACATATATGTCTATATATAAACCCAGTATTCTAAGACAATGTTGATTTCTAGATGAAATCTGTGTAGGAGAAATTAATATTACAAAGAAAGATATATCTTAATATATAGCTACATAAAAACAAAGGAAGTTAAATGAAAATATCTGAAAAATATTAATATATTTGAAAATATAACCAAAATATCAAAGAACTACCCAAATTTTCAGAATATATTAGAAGGGTAATTAAGGACTCTAGTGAAAATATTAGATAAGTATGGGGAAATATATTCCCCAGAAAGGAATAACCTTTTGATAAGTCTATGAATCTAAAAAATAGGATTAAAAAAATCTCAAAAATAGCCGGTTCTTTTAAAAAAAGGTAAAATTGGAACATAAAGATAAGAAAGATGATTATTTAAAACTCAATTAAGGATTACCAAGAAAGAATATTGAACTTAAAAGTATGAGAATAGATAATATAAGTATCCTTTGTTTTAAAAGATGAATCAGGAAAAAAAAATCTCAATATAATTTTTCAAGAAGTGACAGGAAAAAATGTCCAGAAATTTGGAAAATATACAAGAATAATTAAGCTACTCTATGGAAAACTAATAGATAAGCCCCATGCTAACTCAAGAAATAATATAATCAGATTTCAGAATTATCATTTCAAATGATGATGTTTGAGGCAACAAAGAAAATATATTTCATTCAAAGCAACAACAATCAGAATAGTATAGGATATTTTTATTTTAAAGTATTGTGTTGTGTCTCACTTTTTATGACATCTTTTATGGTTTTCTTGGGAAAAGATACTAGAGTGTCATTTCTTTTTCTAAGTCATTTTACACATATAGAAATTGAGACAAAGAGAGTTAAGGGACCTATTCAGTGTCCCACAGATAATAAGTGTCTGAGGTCAGATTTTTAACTATGAAAACTGACTTTTCTCCTAATACTCTATCCACTTATTCGGGTTAGAGATCTAAAATAAAATTCAAAGAAAAAATTATGTAACATTTCATTTCTAAATAATTTATCTGCTTTGATCTTATCATTGCATATGGAGTGAATGATGATCTATGTCTAGTTTCTATGAAACCATGTTTTGGTTTTCCCATAATATTTGGCACAGAGGAGTGCACCCTACCCATCACCCACCTACTACTCCAGTTTCCAAACCTGGTCCAAGCCAACTTCAAGAATCTAGAATCCTGCCTAAGTCAAGAACAAAGTATCCCACATGTCCCCCTTGAAGTCCTAAGCAATGGCACAAGCCTGCAGAGAAGCCCCAAGTCTGTCATACCTAACTCTGTGAGATGCCAAGCAGGAGTAACAGTCATAGTTCTCAGACAAAACTAAATCAACAATAGATCTAATTAAAAGAGATAAAAAAGGAAATTATATCTTGATAAAATATATTATAGACAATAAAGTAATATAAAAACTTAACATATATGTGTCAAATGATATAGTCTCCAAATTTTTAATTTTCCTGAAAGAGGAATATTGATGTCCCCCACTTAGAGTTTTATTGTATATTTCCTCCTATAGTTTATTTAATTTTTCCTTTGTGCATTTGGATACTATGATAATTTGATGACTATATATTTAGTATTCATGTTGCTTCATTGTCTGTGGTTCTTTTTAACAAGGTGTAGCTTTTCTCATCTCAACAGGTCTATTTTTCCTTTTGCTTTGTCTAAGATGATGATTTCTACTTTAGTCTTTTAAAAAAATTTCAGCTGAAGCATAATAGCTTTTACTACAGTCCCTTATTTTGCCTATGCATTTGTTTTTGGTTCAAATGTTTTCTTATGTAAACAACATATATTGTTTTCTGTTTTCTAATCCAATCTTCTATCAACTTCTACTTTATTAGTGGGTTTTTTCCATTCACAGATATGCAACTATGATTGCTATCTGAGCATTTCCCTTCATCACCATTTTTTCTCTTTCTCTTTCTCTTTCTCTTTCTCTTTCTTTTTTTGTTTTGTCCATCCTCTAAAGCAGGGGTTGGCAATGTATTTCTCAAGAGCGATATCTGGGTTTTTTTGAGGGTCAGATATGGTTCTTTCTGCAGGAGCCATAAAGTCAATTTTTTTTTTTCAGGCGCTGTTATAGGAGCACACACTGTTATAGGAGCGCACACTGTGAGCACTGTATGGCTCTCACAAATTACATTTTTAAAAATATGGTGTTTATGGCTCTCATGACCAAAAAATTGCTGACCCCTACTCTAAAGTCTATTTTGTTTCCTTTTATTACACCTACCTATTTTCCCCCTTCTTTTTGATGTGTAAGATAAATTTCTATTACCAATTTAGTGTCATTTTGTGTTTGTGTGTGTGTATTTAAATATTCCTTTCCCCCTTAAAGTATTATAATCATTTTTCTGGGTAGGTTATTCTTAGTTGTAATCACAGCACTTTTGCCTTCTGCAATATAATATCTCAAACTCTCTATTCCTTTATGGTGTGGCTGAAAAATCTTTTGAAACCCTGGCTATAATTCCTTGGTATTTGAATGTTTTTTCCTCTCACTGGTTGAAGTATTTTCTCTTTCTTCTGGGAGCTTTGGAATTTGTCTACAATATTTCTAGGAATTTTCATTTTGGAATCTCTTTCAAGTGACATTTTATGAAATTATTTCCATTTTTATTTGATCCTTTTTGGGGGAATATATAGGAAGGTTTCCTTGATACTATCTTAAAATATAATGTTTAGCCTCTTTCTTTGATCATTATTTAGAGGCTATCCAAAAATTTTTAAATTATCTCTCCTATTTTTCTCTTGAGATATTTCACATTTTTTCTATTTTTATTTCATTCTTTTGACTCGTTTTATTGTTTCTGGATGTCTCATGGAATCATTAGCTTCAATTTGCCAACTTCTAATATTTAATTAATTATTTTCTTTAGTGAGCTTTTCTGCCTCCATTTTGTTTTTTATTCACAGCATTTTTTTGTGTTTCTTTTATCTAACTTTTAATTTCCTTTTTATTATTATCTTTCATTGCTTATATTTCCCCCACCCCCTCCAGTTTTTTTTCCTCTGTCAGTGTTATTTTGATTTGAAAATCATTTTTGCTTTACTTGGAATTCTTGTTGAGTTTGTATTCAATTCACCTTTTCCCCATTTGATACTTGTCTTATAGCTGTTTTGATTTTTTTTCTTGTATCTTTATTGCCCCATTAAGCATAATTAGTTGTTTATTTTCACGTTCTTTGATTGTTGTTATTTGCCTGTTTTTTACTCTATTTCTTTATTTGAAACTCTATATTAATATTGGGATCTGTTCCCAGTGTGAGGAATAGAGGGGTACTGTCTGAAGCATCATACTATTTTGAAATGTTTTTTCAGGGTTCATTCCAGAGCTTTGTAAAAATTTGTGTTTCTAAGGTGGTGTGATCTGCAGAGAGTTGTGGTCACTTATCTTATTCTCATCTTAATTTAGGGAGGCCCCTGATATTTTGGAATTTCAATCAATACTGCTCCTCAGAGTCCCTGATGATTTAAGAATTGAAGTGATACTTAATCACAGAACTTTCACTCTCTCTCTTTTATTTTTTTTAAAACCTTAACTTCTGTGTATTGGCTCATAGGTGGAAGAGTGGTAAGGGTGGGCAATGGGGGTCAAGTGACTTGCCAGGGTCACACAGCTGGGAAGTGTCTGAGGCCAGATTTGAACCTGGGGCATCCCATCTCTAGGCCTGACTCTCAATCCACTGAGCTACCCAGCTGCCCCCCTTTCACTCTCTCTTGAACAAAAGTGCTTCTTTCTGCCTTTAAACTATGATTCAGAAGTAGGCATAGGCAATTTACTTGCCAAATGGCCTGTGGTCCAGTGCTAACACAGTGTTCCTGGTTAGTCTCTTTCTGACCAGTTGTCAGGTCCCTAACATCTCTGGATTGGAAGGTTTAATAGTTACTACTGCATTTGTCATAACCTCCTAGTCCCACCACTAGGTGTTTGATGCATGTGGGCTCTAGGCCAGCCTCCAAGTCTGTGACACTGATCTCTCTTTCTTAACTCTTAAGTTTTCTTGTGTAGGAAGAATATATCTCTTTGACCTTTTATTGCCTCTACTATTCCAGAATTTGATTTGAGGCATTATTTGTAAATTGTTTTGTGGGGAATATTAAAAGAGCTATGCTGAGCAATTTCTGTACTTGACAATCTTAGCTCTGTCTCTTGTTAGATATTTTTTAAAAAATGAAACTCCTGAGAAAAATTAAGTAGGCAAGAGAAGAACATCAGTGAGGCAATTTACCTAAGCAGACAACATTATAAAGGAAAAAAATCAAAAGGATAGGGCCTATTATTATTTATTATTTAAATTAGTTTTTCTGATTATTCCAGAGGAATCTCAAGTTCAATATTTGCAAAACAGCACTGAACTTTCCTTCAGAAGATGAATCAATTCATCTTCTGAGCATCATGATTTTGATTTTATTTGAGTTACAACCATTCTTCCTGACACCTAACACTCCTGGCCCATTAAATATATTTAATTACTTTACATATACTCTTTGGTCCCACCTAACTGGCCTTTTTGATGTTCTGCCTTACATATGACCCTCTCTTTTCCTTTGTACTTGTTGTAACCCATCAGTAATCCAATAACTCTCCTTACCTTTGCCTCTTGGAATCCATAACTTGGTTTAAGAATCAACTTTAGCGCCATCTTCTGAATCCCACTTTTCTGGTCCCATTGTGCCCAGATGTAAATGTCTTTTTCCTTCCTTAACTTTACCTAAAATCTAATGTGTATATATTTAAAGAAGTACATATCTCTCCCTGAATAAGGTATAAGTTCCTCAAAGATTAAGACTTTTTTTCATTTTTGTCTTTGTATTATCAATGCCTAGCACAATATCTGTCTTGTAGCAGATTTTTAATAAATGCTTATTGATTTACTGACTGGAAAATAAAACTAGAGGGAAGAAGGAGAAGATATAGGGGTTTTGCACTGAGGTGTACATTACAGAAGATAAGTTTCTATCAGATGAGGTTGTACATCTTTTTACTTTTGTATACTATGGGGAAGAATGTAGCTTGGACATCAAGGCTCAGCATAGAAAAGTTTGAATTGTAATCATAGTTTTGAAAAGAGGATGAAGACAGAAAATCAAAAGCAATAAACAATCAAATAAAAGATTAATGCTCCACTCCAAATAAAGTTATTCTATACTTTCCACTGTAACCTAATACTTCTATTGAGAAGTAATATTCTTGAGAATATTTTTTGTATATCTAGTAAGAGAATAGAGTATGATTTCTGGTTAACTAAAAGCCAAAACTTCTTGGAAAGGGGAATTAGAAATTTTTTAAATGGACAATGTGAATTTACAAAAAATAAATCTATAAATTATGCAATTATATGAGAGAAAAACTGAGAATTTGCAGGAATAATGAGTACCTAGAAATAAAGTACAAGCAATAATAAAGCAAGATGTACCTATCTTAAGAAAATTCCAGAAGAGGAAGATAAGGTAAGTCAATGAATTAACTGCCAGCAGAAGGAAAGCCCTAGGACAAATGAATTTGTTAGTGAATTGTATAAATATTAAAAAATAAAAATCTTTAGGGAGTAATTATTATCTATGCTCCAAAAATTATTGTGAGAAGGAACTTTATCAAATGTCTTTAATGAATCATATATTGTCCTGATAGCAAAGTCAGGGGAAAATAAAATAGAGAAAGGAAATTCTAGGCAAAGAAAAAATTAATCTCACTACAAAAAAAGGAAAAATAGTAAATACCAACACAAAAGCTACAGTAAATATATTAGAAAAACTATTTTTCTCATAAGTCATTTCATAAATTTTAGATAGAAATTAAATAATACAAATTGAGAGAAAAGATAAGAATATGCTTCCATAACTAAGCTCCATTCATTTAAATGTTGGTCACCTTCTTTAAGTCTTATTCACCTCAGTTAAGTATGGTCTGATTTGATGGATCAACTTCATTCTGGTTTCTGAAGGCTTCTTCAAGCAATTGCTCCCTGAGAATCTTTGGGAGTCTAAACTCCTTTATGTTGTTGTTGCTGCTGTTATGTTGCTACTACTAGGGAAGATGATGTGGAAACTGGGCCCTTGTAGTTTAGATCATAGTCAAGAGATCTAATAATTGTATTGTTGCTTTTTCAGGACCTTAAAAACTAAATTAAAAGATAATACTTTTAGTTGATTATAAAGATGATCTGAAATATGGCATTAGTGAATTATCATTTATTTGGTAGCATCATATGGAAATGGCCTCAGTAAGTAAAGAAAAATGGTAATAAAATTCATTATATGAAGGCTAACCTCATGAACTTCTTTGATCACTATATACTATTTTGGTCTTAGGTGTAAGTTAAATATTTGTAACTTGACTAGTACCAATGATGGAAAGTCTTTGTCACTTAATTTATTTACTGTATTATGTCTTGATCTTTTGGAGAAAATCATATGTAAGAACAAATACTTTGGCTATCTAGATATCTCTGATCTATCTATCTATATCTAATATATTGAGGACTTTTTATATTGACATCATTATGTTATAAATATATTTGTTTATGTTGTGTTTTATAAAAACCTAGGAATAAAGTTCAGATTTGCATTTAAATGTCAGAGTCATTAGTAGAATCCATTATACAAAAAGCTTTATCAGAAGGAAAACCTTTTTCAGCACATATTGCTTAAAAGAGGTTAAGAAAGAGCTGAGCACAGATATATCTAAGCAATTTCATTGTAAATACGCTTTTTAAAAAAAAGATGTTTCAAGAAAGGCTGACAATCTGCATGATCCCGACGTTTCACCTATGGCAAACTGCAAAATATAGATCTGAGGAAAAGCTCTAGTGGTGCTCAAAAGAACTAATGACTTATTACTACTTTAAATACTATTTGCATGTCTTACTGAAGAAGAGGATGAACAATCAAATTGAATGCTTCAGGTAACACTTCATGTGGTTTAAAACTATCCCTTCTCAAATATTTGACCATGGAACAGCACATCTTCATCTCCAGGGGAATTGTGGGGGAAATTTGACATTATAAATGATTCCTTCCATTACTTTAAAAATGAATTTCAGTTTCCTACATAAGTCAATTTTATTCTCATCTGACTGGTGAGGAAATTGTGGAACGACAAGGTCATCACCAGCCTAAGGTAGTAGAGGCTATTAAGAGAGACAAAATAACCAATCCCAATTTTGCCAAACAGATGGATATTTCACCTATCAATCTATAAATGTGTAATGGGGAGCAAGCAACTGAACCTTGACACTGATCTACTTGACTCTGGTCCACATCCATCAAGTTATATATATTTTGACATGGTGGTGAAAGATTTGGAGTTTAAGAATAATTCAGCAAACCTTAAATGGTGCTCTACCTTCCATTATGGTGGAGGTGAATGATGAGTAATTCATTTAAAAGATATGACTTTATCCTCTGGTTTTCTCTTTCTTTTTATCTCTAGAACTCCTGGTATGCAATTTCCATTGGCATATCACCCAGAGGGAAAGGGGAAGAAGGCATATCTTATTCACCTCACCCCTCCCAAATCTATGACTTACTACAGTTGTATCATATTCAGCTGAGTGAGTTTTCTGCTTTGTGACCAGAAGACCAAATAGAACAAAAAAGAGATGGTATGTTTGAAAGGGACTACCTCGGAAATCCCTGTATTTTCTAGCTGGCTAGTACTTTATCCTCCAGAAAGGAATATGGTGGCTATAAAGGACACTTCTCATAGTACAACCTTTACCTTCAAAAACTCCTCCCAAAGTTGCTACTTCTGAAAAGTTAATTTCTCATAATAACTATTTAGTCAATATTCTCAGTACAAGAAAAAAAGTTTTCTTTTTCTGTTTGAAATTATTGAATGTCCTTTATCTTTTTCCTCTTAAACTTGAATTATATTTATATTTTCATTTTTATCACTTCATTTTTTCATCCCAATTTTTGTTTCAGTAGTTGAGGCATTTTAGTTGTTGAATATACAGCTTGGTCCTTTTTAAAAAAACCAAGAACAATAACGACTTATCTTCTTTCTTAGAATTGATATTAAATACTGATTCCAAGGCAGAAGAGCAGTAACAACTAGGCAACTGGGGTTAAGTGACTTTCTCAGAGTCACACAGGTAGGAAGTATCTCAGAATTTGTTTAAACATAGCATTTCTCACCTTCAGGCTAAGCTTTCTATCCACTAAGCCACCTACTTTCCCCTTGGCCCACATTTAATATTAGCATCAATTTAACATGTTCATTATTTATAATTAAAGGTACAGTCCTAGGATTTGACCTTTCTGTTCAGGCTAATCTCCTATAGCAGTTTTGAATGGGTTTTATCCCATTTCCTTCATATTCAGGATTCTCTGGTACATGCTAGTTGAGAAATGACCAGTGTAAGGCGCTACTTTCTTCCTCCATCCTTGGTTTTTCAGTCTTCTCATGATGCATAGAATATTCTGTCCTCAGCTGATCAGTGTCTTTTTTTTTCATCTCTTTTTAATCCTACATCAGAAATTAGTTCTGTTCACTTCTGAGGCATTGACAGTCTCCTGTAGGATATAGGATATCATTCTGGTCTCTAGTTTCTTGCCTAGTTTCTTTGGTGTTGGTACCCAAGTATTCAATTAGTATCTTTTAGCATTTGACTTTCAGGTTCTTAATTGACAGAACTCTTGATGGCTTGTTGTTGTCCCTTATTCAGAGAGCTAGAGAGATTCATACCAAGTTTGTGGAGTTTAGGCAGTTTTTGATCACAGCCCCTTTCCCTTCCTCTATGTCTTCAGTTGACTTTATCTGGCTTTCCTTGTGTAATTCCTCTCTGTATCTCCATCAGATTTTGATTTTACTCAAGTTGGCTATTGAGGGGCTATCTCTACCTTAACCCGTGTCTTTCAGATTCTATCCTTGTTTGTTTTATTTTATTTTTGGAGTATGTCTGTGTGTGTATTTGTTTCCTAATTAGATGGATGACATTACATCTATTTCTTTTTATAAGCATGATTCTTTCTGAGTTCTCTTTCAGATATATTTTGGAATCCATATGGAAGAGATGGACTTTACTACAATATTTATGTTTCTATCCAAATGGGAAACATATAATACATTTTTGAATGAGGCATCTTATTTGGCTAATATACAAGCTCTGGATTCCTTCCTTCTGTTCCTGGTCTAAATATAAATACAAAAGTTCCTCCACAAATTATTTCTTTTGTTATTCTTAATTTTAAATTATGTAAGTTATCTCTTTTTTCTCATCACTTGCATAAGTAAAGAAAGTGCATTTACTAGATAAGTTTCATTGTATTAAAATGTAGACTTTAAGTTTAATTTCAAACTTTTTTTGGATTGATTTTGCTTTTGGGGATAGGCAAATATCTTATCTCTTAATGAGATAAGTTTAAAATAAATTTAGGTTTCAATTACTCTGATAGTTGTCTTTAGAAGAACTCAGTGTTTTAACAAACACTGCACTCTTCTGAGATAAATTATATGTTTTCAGCTACCTGTCTAAAGACTGGTAGAAAAAAAACGTAGTCTCTGGCAAACACAGATCTTTCTAAGACAGAGTTAATTTATTCCACTTAGTATCATTGTTGGGAATGTGCCTTAAGCACCTCAGAATAAATATGACTGAGTAGTTCTAAAATATACAGATATTTTACCAATCAGTGTTATCCTGACCTCAGGTAATAATGAGGCTTTTTTTTTTGGCTTCTCACAGAGACTGTTCTTGTCCATACCTAGAGGAGCTGGACATAAATGTATCAGAAATATTACAGATTAGGTTACCTCTAAAATATAAATAATTTGAAGGTTAGCAAAGAAAAATACTGGTTATAAACCTTCACATGTTTTCCAAACATAAATATTTAGTGTTTTAGATGTATAACTGCTTTCAAACACTGTTTTACTGTAACTGTTGCTGTGTCTAAATAGCACTAAATGAAGTGGAATATCAGCAGTGATCTAGTTAATTTGTCATGAAATGAGCAGCAGAGCTAGGATTATTCACTCAGCCCTGGGATAGTCAGTCTGGATAATTCAGATCCTTAAAAATCAGAAGCTACAGCTGTTCAGCTCACGTGGTTAGGTGTGCAAATCAGAGAACATAGCTAACAGTCTTTGTCAGAAATTCAATTAGCAATACTTTTACCTGATGAAGGAAGTGGAAGGGGAGGGAAAGATGAAAGAAGTTAGATGAAGAGTAGGACGAGCTTCCACTTGGAGAAGAAGTGAGCTCTGGGATACTTTTAAGTATCTAAATTGGTGAAGAACTGACTATTGCTGGCAGAGAACTAATGGCAATGGGTTGTGGAGATCAGAGATGTGGCCTCTTCAGAGAAAACCGTAACATTAAATAAACTGAGGTTTTGTCATTGCTGAATGTATAACTGTAAAGAAGAATTCTGTTGGTCTGGAATAGAGATGAGTAAGGAAGAAGGGCATCCATGAAGAAGAATGACAAAGTAGTCACTGCTGGCAGAAGAGTGAAATAGGCATAGGATGCCATCTTGGATTCCATATTTGTGAATTCACTTACACTTGAAAATTTATTTGTAACCCCAAAACCAGTATCTATGTCTTGTTAATGCTAATTTTTGGACTTGCACAGAACAGAGCAAAATTTAGGTGTCCAATAGGTACATTCCAAGCTGAGCTAAATATGGTGACTTTTTGCTTTACTACTCATACTGTCAATAAATGTTCTTTTTTGGATGTTATCTGGTGTTATGTTTTTCACATTTTTATACTTTTAGTTTTTGATTTTGATGTCAACCATGACCTTCAAGCCAAGTGCTAATGCTATCTAACATTCCTAAGAGCTATAAGGCTATGATGTGTTTTATAGAGAAAATACATATGTTAGATAAGCTTCATTTAAGCATGGATTATAGTGCTATTGACTCTGAGCTCAATGAATTAATAATTCAATGCATTCAGAAAAAAAAGAAGAAATATGCTAATCTGTCTGACCTGGACCAGAAGTTATTCCAAAAAGTGCTAAAATGAATGTTATGACCAGTGGTTCACAGGAACCTAACTATATTTACTCTTAGGAGCAATAGTTGAGTAGTTGTTAGTAGAACATAATTACCCCAAAAATGATAATCTACCCCCAAAAATATGTTGTAGACATCTTCCAACTTTCTCACCTTGAGGATAAGACTCAATTGCCCTTTCCCATTAATAGTTCTCTCTCTCTCTCTCTCTCTCTCTCTCTCTCTCTCTCTCTCTCTCTCTCTCTCTCTCTCTCTCTCTCTCCCTCG
>NC_058131.1:494623394-494675198 GCF_016433145.1 Gracilinanus agilis
GTGTATAAGAGACAGCTCTCTCTCTCTCTCTCTCTCTCTCTCTCTCTCTCTCTCTCTCTCCCTCGCACCATTAAATGGTATATTTCTCCAGTTGATAGGTGATGGAACAATATATTCTTTCAACACACTTTACTCCATCTGTGTAGTTTTATGGAAAACACTGATTTTAAGACATTCATCTTTCCCCCAACCCCTATTTAAAATTTCTGATGGAATTCTTTTCTTAGCTTCTAAATTTTCCACTTCTTTGCTTGTGGATATACTACTGCCATTGGACTTTGACATCCTACTTAGAATATACTCCCACTGTGATATTTACCAGAGTTCATTAATTTTTTTACACAATTAATTAAATTCAAACTGAGAACCAAGGTCCTTTCAAACTCATGGGATGAAAATTTTGATTCATAATTTTATTTATCCTCTATAGCTTTATCCATTATTGCTATAATCCTTCAATTTAGTTACATTTTCACCTCAGCTCCTATATTTTTTTCAACTATGTATTTCCTCAATGATATTTCCTAGGGTATTTACTATGTTCAAGTCATGTATTTGGCATCCTGATGAAGCTTAGGAATTTAAGATTTTCTCCATTGTCCTTTGAATCACCATCAATTTTAATTCTTTTGAGAACACAATTATCTCACAAACGCAGATAGCTGAAGTGTCATACTTGTACCCAACAAAAGTTTAAAACCAGTAAATACTTGTCACACTATTAACTAGATGATTTTCAGAGATTTATGGAAGAATGTAGACAAGAATTACATAAAATAAGAAAGAATCGGCCAGATGTGATCTACAACTATGGAAAGAATAAACATGTTGATAGGGAGGAGATTTTATTTCTTTTGACAAAATATTTTTTAACTACCTGATTGATATTGCTTGCCTTCTAAATGGGTACAGAAGAACATAATTAAGAAATCAAAATTTAAAAGAAAAAATAATGGTAAAAAACGATCCTACCCCCCCCCCACTTTATAGAAAGTAAAATGATATCTCCTTACTAAAAGCATCCATGGTCCCCCAGTAACAACTAAATCAAATAAATCTAGACTCCTTGGTCTACTGAGATGCTTTATAGCTTGACTCCAAACTTTTAATGTAGACTTAAATCTTACTCTTTACCTTTATTCATTCTCTGCATTTTCCCCATAGTAAGCTACTTCCAGAACTAATGGCAACCTCTATTACCTCCATATTTCTGTTTCTTCCTTCCTTGATACATATGCTTCAGAACAATGATTTGAATATAACATCGAATACTTGAAGGTAAAAAAACAGTTGAAGCTTTTTCTTGAATAAGAGGAAGCTGAACATTCTAATTGGAAATAGCTAATATGATAATATAAAACCAAATGTTTTGTCAGGTGAGAGGTAATTAATGTTCTTAGGAAAGAGTGATAAGTACCAGTGGTTGTTGACTACCTGATGAGGTGTTTATGAATATTTTTTGAGCTGACCTAATAAGAACCATAAATAGCTGTTCCTAGGATATGTGTTTAAGATTAAGTAGAACCTCCCAACACTTGACAGATTAGAAGATGTCTACATTTTTTTTGGTGATTCATGTGGACACACATTATACTGACAAAAGGAATTTGGAAATCATTGCTGATAAAAGAGAAGGGATTCAGGAAAGAAAGCCAAATTTGGAGAGTGAACAGCTGGCTAATAAGGTGATATCTGTGAATGGAATTTGAATTTCTGGACCCTGGCATAAAATAAAAGAAAGAATGCTGGTCAAAGTTTGAGTGTACCTCACATCTGTCAAAAATTTTGAAAATCTAAAAAGATGGATTTTAAACTAAAAGAGGAAGGAGGAGAGGCCCGGGTAGGTGAGAGGTGGGTGGTGAATGGGGAGGACAGGCTGATTTATAATATCTAAGCTAGATACCATTGACAGTAGCCACACTATGGGAAGGAGAAAAGTAAAAAAAAAAAAAAACTAGGAAATGTGCAAAAAGACAAAAAAGCTAAAAACAAATAATAAAACAGATGATTTCAGAACACTATTGTATACACAAATACAAAATATATGGTATCAAACAACATAAGCTAGGAATTTTAACTCAAGGAGTCAAATTTGTTATACACATCACTAATCTACCTTCTTAGGATAAGAATCATATTTGGAATATAGTCTGAAAAAGGATATCTTATTACAAAGAAATAGGAGATATTAAGACACATCATTATTAATCATTTAAGAAGGATATAATAGTTGCCTTCCTGTTTGAAGGATTTAAACAAGAAGAAAAAGTTGACTTTCTTCAGCAAGGATGATTGGAAATAATACTGTGATAATTTTCTAGACCTTTCATTCTTCTACCCTGAGTAGGAATAATAATGAGGTTAATAGTAGTTTAGAATTGATTTATACAATGTACCACTTCCTGGCTCTGAGATCAGTTCTCCATCCACTAGCCCCATGTTGCTGAAGCTGTGACATGGGTACAGAGCTGGCACTAGGCGAGTTGCCCTGTTCTACCAAAATCTAAGTACCTGAGAACTTTTTTTTTGCATGCCCCACTCCTCTGTCATGCTGCCCAAAGCAAGCACTTTTTCCTTCAGCTCTCTCATAGACAGCTTGAATTTGCCCTCTGAGCACTTGGACTTGGAAAAGGTTTGCCAAACCTGCCCATGGTGGCATCTAAAATATACTTAGTCTTTTGGTGTTCAGTCAGTAGTGTCAAATTAAAAAAGAAATGGGGCCAATAAACCATATATAATGATTCTTGTGGATTGTATATTCACTTAGAAAATTGCATATTAATATTATTGACGTCCATTTGAATTTTTATTTATTTTGTTAAATACTTTCCAATTACATTTTAATCTGGTTCTAATTACACTTGGAGTGATAGGGGCCACTTACATACAGGTAATGTGTTTGATACATCTGCTCTAGGCAACCACAAACTGCACCTATAATCTCTGTTCTCTGTCCCATATTCATGTCATCACAATGAAAATAGGCAAGAAAATGACTCTTTGTATACACTTTCAGTACTAGAAAACCAAGTTATCAAATCACATTCATATTCAAACACAACATATTATTGTAGCCAAATTCATCAGTTTAAGGTGGAAGATATATGTCTATCAGTAACTGGAGCATCCTGAAGAGCAACAAAAACATCAAGATATATTAAGGAAACTCTGAGACTCTGTACCATTTATTTCTACTGAGGATGTATTTCTTTTTTTTTCCTTTTTCAAATGTACAGGCACCCACATTCATCATTGCTGCCCTTTATCTGTCGCTAAGAAGGAAAGTAGCCTTTTCTACAATCGTACACTTAAATAATCACAACTTTTTATTCAAAATTTTAAGTTCATAGAAATGCCTTCATTTTCTCTTTTAGCTAGAGTTCCAGAATTGTACCATCACTTACAGATCCCTCATTTTATTGCTTTCAATGTCATTCAATGCCCCAGGGCCAGGTCATTATATTACATTTTGAACATTGTCATAATGTGAATTTCCTAAGACTGCCGATAAGACTGGAAATATTGCAGCTATGCATGTTTGGATGAGACCATTATGTCTCCCATCTAGGCAAAACCACTGATATCACCTTTCAAAATGTCATCAGGAAGTTATATACATGGAAGTTTATATTGAACAAACACTAATAGAGTTCTATGATTATCATGATTATCGACATTTAAAATGCCAAATTTGAGCTATTATTTAAAGGTCAAAGTAGATGTTGCATTTAGTTGTCTTTAAAACCACATCTGTCTGTTAAAGACAAAATGTTGTCCATGGTAGTATTTGAGTAAGAGACTTTCGGAGTTTGTTGAATAGTTATTATAATCTTTCTTTCTGTCTTTCTTTCTTGCTTTCTTTCTTTCTTTCTTTCTTTCAGTCTGGAAAAAAACAAAATGAATTTTCTTAACTAATTTACTCCACTGACAAAGAATTGTTTGTTTTAAAAAATATTGAGATGTCAGCCAAATTGATATTCCTACTGTTTGTAATACATGACATTCTATCTATGTGCCTTTATCTCCCTTCAAACTCTGTGCTTTAAATGTACTCCCTCTTCATCTCTTCTTTGTAAAGTTCCTAATTTCTTTTAATCCTCATCTCAAGCACTATTTTTAAAATAGAATAATTAAATCATCCATTTACAGATGAAGAATTATGGGTCAGAGACATTAGAATACTTGTCCAAAGTCACACAGCCAATTAATTCATGTGTAAAAATACTTGAGAGTGTTTGTGCATAGCAATGTAAATTCATTATGAGTCAGCAACATGATGTAGTTGCTCAAAAAGATAATTACAAACTCAGATTGCTTGAATAGAACTCTAGGCATAAGTGGAAGTGAGATGATAAATCCACTGTGCTCTGTCCAGACTTGAACCTAACCTGAGCACTACAGCCAGGGCTAGATGCTACATTTTAGAAAGTATGTTAACAAGCTAGAGTACCTCTAGACTGCAGTGGTTCCCAAAATTTTTGGGCTACCGCCCCCTTTCCAGAAAAAATATTACTTAGTGCCCCTGGAAATTATGAAACTATTTATTAAATTCAGAATAGAATGTAATACAAAATAAAAAAGTGTGGCCATCACCGCTTCCCTGGATCGCTACAGCACCTACTAGGGGGCAGTAGCACCCACTTTGGGATTCACTGCTCTAGAGTAAAGGGAGCAGCATTCCAGTATGACTTAAAACCATGTCATTTAAGGAGCTCAAAAAGAAAATAGAAAACTTCTCTTTGGAGAAGAGAAAGTTTAAAGAAGAGTGCCAAGAAGCAGACAAAGTGAAAATTTCCTTCTTAGTTTTATCTGAGAATTTTATAACTTCCATTTCATCCTCATTTCTACAACTAAACAGCAAAAATGACAACTGTATCATCATCGTTTCATTAAATCCATAGCACATGAAGGAGTGAGACAATTATTACCCTATCCTATAGCCCAAGAGTATACTGCTATAATTTTTTTATTGTGATTTTTCTAGTGATCTTACAGAAGAATGGACCAATAGATAAAGTTATGGGCCTGGAATCATAGATTTCAAATCTAGTCTCAAACATTTAATAGGTTTATGACCCTGGAAAAGTCACAATCTCTCCCTCAATTTTCTCAGCTGTAAAATGAGAATATTAATAGAACCTACCTCCTAGAATTGTTATGAATATCAAATGGAATTTTAATAATTTTTCTTCTTACTGAAATAATATTTATGCTTTCCAGACATTTCCTTACATATTAATTGTGCAAAATGAATTTTTCCACAGATGAGAATAACTGAAGGTTTATTTTGCACTAATCATTTATTCCTACAGAATTTTAAAAATATTTTGAGCATTGAAGACACATTGAAGTTCCATTGGCCAGATTTAAAGATTTGAAGACAAATTGAAAGAAATGGTGATGTTTAGGCTGGAGAAAAGACTTAAGCGGGATTGTCTTCAAGAATTGGAAAAGCTATTGGATAGAAGAGGGACTAAACATTTTTTTTTGTTTTATCTAGCCCAAACTACAGAATTAGGATTTACATGTAGAAGCTATATAGAGACAAATTTAGACTGGAGGTAAGAAATAAAATCAGAACTGCTGGAGATTGAAATAGGTTGAATCAGAAGCGATTTGTCACTGGCATGCATCATAGGATCTTAGATTTAGAACTGAATGGGATTATAGAAGCCAGCTGATCCAACATCTGCATTTTCCAGGGGAGGAAACTGAGGTCCACAGAGGATAAGTAATTTTCATAATGTCACACAGGTATTGTCCAATAACAGAGGTTTAATTTGAATCCTTGTTTTCTGACACCACATCTAGCATTCTTTCCATTGTACACCATGGTGGAAACTAGTTGAGTAGTTAATAGTAGTATTGTAGAGATTCATGTATGGATTGGCCTAAATGAATAAGGAGGCCACTTCTAATTTTGAGAATCTAAATGATTCTCTGAAAAAGAATGACTTTATTAAAATTTCCCATATCCCTAATTAATATGAATAAAAATAAAATCAAAATTTCAAAATACATGCTAACATAAGAATGAAATGTGGCATTTTAAGGTATTTTCTATGATTATGCATTCTTATCATTAAACTTCCTGGTTGATCCAAAGGACAATGAAGGATTTTTTCATAAGTACCATCAGTATGCCAAATATATGACATTAAAATGACTTGTACACAATATGTACCCTAAAGAATTTGACCCAGGAAATTTTGATTGATTAATCTCAGTAGGATATTAAAAGGTATGCGATAGTCTGAGTGCAGTTTTAAGTTTTAAAAGTTTTCAAGAGTTTAAAAGGTTGAAAGAACCTTTCAGACTTTAATGCTTAAATTTATACACTGGCTTTTAGGACACCCTGTATAAGTTGTTAATCAAAAATCAAAAATTGCCCTTTACAAACTTCTTGTGCCCCTGACAAAACATGTAATGAGTTAGTAACCCTATTAAAGAGGACATGCTTAATAGATAGCAGAATGTACTCCTTCCTCACCTCTTCCTCAGAATCCCTTCCATCAAAATTCAGGTCAATGCCATGTTGCTGTTGTTGTACATCTTTCTTTTTCAAAAAGGGTCAATGACATCACAAGATGAAATCTTAACTTGCACATGAATGGATTTAAATGAGACAGAGTTGCATCAAGTCCTCTGTTCATCTCAGCATAACGCTCTCTTACTCTCTTTCTCTGGTATTGTTTCCTAAATTTAGATTGCTAATAAAGACACTAAGCAATTTATCCTAGCCTATGTCCTTTTTAAAATCATAGATTGACTCACTGATATACCTTATGCCTCTTCTTAAATTTATTTCTTAAGGGAAGGGGCTGCTATTATTTCTCTCCTTCTATTCTCCAGGACTAAACACATTGTTTCTGAGGCAAAGTAGGTGCTTAATAGATGTTAATTGAAATGAGTGTAAAACTATTATTAGAAATGTGTTGCAGTTTGGTCAATATTATCATATGTCTGTCTCCATAGGGAACAAAAAACTTTAATTTGTCTCCTAAATGGGGATAAAAATACATATAAAACCCATTTCCCTTTATCTTTCAGTTTTCCCAGAAAACTGTCTAATGTTATAAGGTACAAAAGAAATATCTTTAGAATTTCTTTTGTCATCATACAAAAACATATTTGCATGCATATGCACACACCTTAATCAATTACTCTATCAATAAATAATTATATATATATATATATATAACAATCAATAATTATTAAGCTTCTATCATGTGCCAGGCCTCATGCTATGCAGTTGGGATATAAATAGACATAAAACAGAATCCCTGCCCTAAAGGAACTGACATTCTAAATGGAGAGACAACAAACACATATACATAAAAATTATATACAGAAAAAAATAAGAAATCATTAAAAGATGCAAGGCACTAGAATTAAGAGGGCTTGAAAAAGGCTTCTTAAAGAAAATGATAATTTAATTGATACTTTAAGGAAGCCAGGGAAGCCAGTAATCAGAGTTGAAGAGGGAGAGCATTCCAGGCATGAGGGGCAGTTAGAAAAAGTGCCCAGAATGAAGAGAGAGAATGTCTTGTTCATTGTACAAAAAGAAGGGTGCTAGTGGAGTGAAAAGTATGAGGTGGAAAATTAGGTTTAAAGAAGACTACAAAAGTAGGAGCAGGTTACATTATAAGGGGTTCTGAATATCAAACGAATCTTGATGCCAATAAGGAGGCAATGGAGTTTATTGAGTAAGGTAGTAATGTGTTCAGACTCTTCACTTCAGGAAAAATTCTTCAGTGCCTGAATGGAAATATAATTAGAATAGGGAAACTTGAGGCAAGCAGATCCACTTGTAATAGCTCAGGTGTGAAGTGATGATGGTTGGGTACCACAGCAATGGCAGCATCAGAGAAGAGATGGAGGGATATTTGAAATATGTTACAAAGATGAATTTGACAACAGATTGGACATGAAGAGTGAAAGATAATGAGAAGAAAAGAACGATTATGGAATTATAAACCTGAGGTACTAGATGAATGGTATTGTCCTCTACAATAACAGGGAAATTGCAAGGGAAGGAGAGGATGGCTTAGAAAGATAAGTATGTTCTGTTTTTGAAATGTTGAGTTTAAGATGTCAACTGAAGAACTAATTTGAGATGTTTAAAAGGAAGTTGCGGATATGAGATTTGAGTTCAACAGAGAGGTTGTAGCAGGAACAATAGATTTGCTAATCATCATCAGAGAGATAGTAGCTAAATCCATGGGAGCTGATGAAATTACGAATGAATTAGAATAGAGAAAGAAAAGACATGTCTAAGATAGAAGTCTAGACAACTTTGGAGCCTCTATGGTGAGAGGAAATGGACTAGATGAGGATCCAACAAAGGATTCCTAGAAGAAATAGTAAGAGAAGTAAAAGATGAAAGAGAGATTGGCATGCTAAGAAAATTTAGAAAAGAGATTATCAAGGTTAAGGTGATTGGCAGTGTCAAAGACTGCAAAGAAGTCAAGGAGAATGAGGATGGAGAAATACCATTGGATTTGGTAACTAAAAGATCATTAATAACTTTGGAGAGAGAAGTTTTGGTTGTATGATAAAGTTGTGAGCCAGACTGTAACATATTAAAAAGAGAATGAGAGAAAAGAAAGTAGATTGCCCTTTCTAGGAGATTAGCTACAAAAAGTAGAAGATATATAGGGTGGTAGTTAGTTAATAGGACTAAGGGAGACATTTTTAAATTTGGGAGTGAAATTGTTATGTTGTTAGGCAGTAAGGAATGACCCAATAGACAGGGAAACACAGCAAATAAGTGATGTAGTGGGTATCACACAAGGAGAAATATACTGGAGGAAATGGAAAGGAATGGGATTGTTTGAGCAAGTATAGGACTAAGTCTCAAAAAGAAATAAGATTACCTCAACATATGAGACTGGAGTGAAGGAAGAGAGAGTAGTAGTAGGCATATGAGTGATATGAGATGAGAAAGAGGGGAGAAGAGGAAGTTCATGATAAATGCTCTCAGTTTCTTTTCTGTAACATATAAGGTAAGGTTCTCAGCTGAAATAGAGGAGGGAAGGCATGCCACAGGAGGTTTGGAAGAGTTCTTTAGAGAGAGTGGGATAGTAACTTTGAGAAGGTGGTACAGAAAGATTGCCTATTGGCAGTAAAAACCCATTCGAGGTGGTGTGACTTTTTATTTGTAGTATACCCAGCCATAACAGTTGTGTGATTTTTCTCCAACTTCATTCACTAGCACATGTGAAGGAGCAAAGTCAACAAATGATGGGAGGGATGCAAAGTTAAAACTTGGGAGGACTTAATCACCAAAATTATAAGAGGGCTAGGGTTTCAAAATGGGAAGAGAGTGCAGAATTATATTGGTTCACTGTAAGGTCAAATGGGGAAAAGAAGAGAGAGCAGCTAATACAGGAAAAATAGCCTAGTTGATAATTGAGGCATCAAAAGAGGTCATAATCTGAACAGTCTAGTTTTGTAAGCTGAAATGGAGGAAGAGATCAAATAAGACAAGATAAGGGAATTTCTGAAGTCGTACATGTGGAATTGATATGTCAGTGATTGCTAGACCAAAGGTGTGAACATATTGCATATAACTCAGGAAAAATAGAGAAGTAAAGCATGGGAAATTAGTAGGCTATAAAGCTGAGTCATTAAATTGAGGGAAAGTAAATATATAAGTTGAAGTCCATAAATGTGAAAGCAGGAGGTGAGGAAGAGAGTGATAAACTGAAATTATTGAGCATTTAAAGAATTAATTGTGTGTAATTTACTGAAATCACAGAAGAAGGGAGAGGAGTGATTTAGAAATCTGTGGATAACTATAAAGATTTTGATTGGATGGTGGAGATGAATAGCATGGACCTCAAAGAGGTGAGTTTGTTGTGTTTGAGACAGAGGAGTAACTTGGAAGTAGAAATGTGGAGTAAGTAGTATTTCTATTTTTCCATTCCTACTAATGAACTGAAAAAAAATGAGTTAAGATGCAGCCAGTACTAAATAGTTGGCCAGAGAAGTTGCATGATGAGAGGAGAAAGACTTAGGATTCTGAGAAGTTTCTTTCCTATGGATTAGGATTTCTATAGTATATAGAAGAAGGGTGTGGGGTATTTGGTTGAAATTTTGGGATAGAGATATTGAGAGGTATTGGAATAAGAAACTGAAAAGTGGGATATAGGAAATGACATTTAGATGATTACTTATAGGGATTATCATCATCTCGCCAAAATCCTTTGGATGAGATACCAATGATGTGTATAAACAAATTTGTAAACCAATCATAAATTTAAAAAATAGTGACTGCCATATTTCACACAAATAACATAGGGAACTAGACCAGAAGAGGGGAAGCTAATTTTCATTAGAAGTTAAAAGTTGTTATAAAGTGGACCCATTAGGCCACAGGCTCTTAGAACCTATAGAACAAATACACAAGCAATAAAATGATTTCATTTCCTCCATAAATTTTATGTACAGAAGAAAGTGAAAAAATCTATTCTTTCACTTTCAACTAAAATTTTAAAGTATAGGCATGAAGGAGCAAAACTGAGAGCTGTTTTCTTAAACATCATTTGGTCTTTTAAGTGACTGTCAACCATGATCAAAAGAATATTTTGATTCATGTTTTGTGTGAAAGTGTTTATTCACTAATGGATTTACACTGAGTGAGACTCATTTTCAAAGAGTCAACTTTGTTGAGTTTTGTCTAACTACACAACTACTCAAAAACCACAGTTGTGGTAGTAAAGAAAAAAATATATATAGTTATTTTGGCACACATAGGAAAAATTAGAGATGTTACTGAAGGATAAGCTTATATTTATTCTATTAACTAAAGCAGTTATATCAAACTCAAACTAAAGTAAGAACCCACTAAGATTTCCTTAGGGATCCCATGAAGTGCATGTTGATTTAGAAATTTTTGCATTAGCATAGTCTATATTATATTTTATTTTATAAATTTTTAAAATGTGTTGATTATATTTTAATCTGGCTCTGGCTGATGGATTTAATTCAATGTCTCCAGACCTTGATTTCTTTATCTGTGAAATTATGATGTTTTGATTATTTGATCTAAAACCTTTTTGATTGTAGTTATTGATCTCTAAATTTTTAAATTATTTCATGTCTAAGAAGTAGCTCTTAATATTTTGATGGTGAAAATGGATAGTCTATACTGAGGAAATACACAGATTCTAGAAGTCAAGATAGAGCACTGGCTAGTCCAGACATAGTAACCAAGATTTAGAATTAGCCCTGAGCTGGTAATTGTCTAATAAATGGCTTTCAATAAATGATTGGACAGCTAGATGATATATAGTGGATAGATTGCTTAGAGACAAGACAATCCAAATTCAAATCCAACCTCCCAGTTACTAGCTTTGAGGCCCTGGGCAAGTCACTTAACCCTTTTTGGTTTCCTTATCTGGAGAAGAAAATGACAAGTCACCCCAGTATTTTTCCCAAGAAAAGTCCAAATGGGGTTTTGAAGAGTTGGACATGATTTTAAATGATTGAACAACAACAACAACAAAAAGTGACAAACTTTTAAATTGAATATGCACATTACATTTTCTCCATCACTTCATTAAGTAAAGACAAACAACAAAACAACAAACCAAGGATCAATTTGTAATGTTTGCTAATTTCTGAGGTATAAATGTTCTCATTGCAGACTTAATAACTGACTCTTCTGAGTTCCAGTGTAACCTGAAATTGGGATGCTTGAAGAAGATCATACCTGAAAAACAAGGTCAAAATTAATTATATACGGCAAAAATAACAGGAAAGTCTATGTCTTCCCTATAGAGCTCATCTCCAATTAATGCTATATATGGCTTGTTTATGCATAGTTGTTTGTGTGATATCTCCCCCATTAGAGAGCAGGCATTATCTTTTGCCTCTTTTTTGTATTCCTGGTGTTTAGTCTATTACTTGGCACTTATCGGGTCCTTAATATTTATTGACTTATGAGTGAACTGACTCACAAGACACAACAGGACCCTGAAACTAAAGCAAATCCTGTCCTCAAAAAGGAAATCTTTATACTCTTCTTTGGAAGCACAAATCGGTTTCCAATCCCAAGTTCAAAGGGCCAAAGACTGAAACGATGTAATAAGTAGCTATATCTCCTAATTCAAAGTCTTATGCCTTAAAAGGGGGGGCAGATTTTCATCTGTCTATTCTAAAACATTTCAAATATGCAATAAGTCTCTTTCCTCCTACTTGTTCAGTAGAACAACTAAACAGAGAACAGCTGCTGGCTGTCTTTCATTCTAATAACACTCTTCACACACTTGTTGGAAATGAAATATTATGGTCTGTAGCTATAATTTCAATTTTAGGATTCTTCTAATGAATAAGCATCATGCCTTCCCTGAATTCATACTGGGGAAGAAAGATTCAAAAATCATAATCATTAACCTCCTTTCATCTGAATAACCTATTTTTGTAACTCTCATCCTTGAGGTCATTTTATGGAACAAATATATTGAAATATTAACTATAGTTTGTTTGAGATCATTTAGCTCATTTTTAAGATTATTAAACTGAGGTATGGAAAACACAAGTGAGTTGACCAAAGGCAACTATTAAGAGAACAAGAATTTGAAGATAGGAGCTTAAACTTCAGAGACAGAGTTCTTTCCACTAAATCATAAAATGATGAAAATAATAATTGCATGTTGATGGGATTGAGTTTCTTAGTAGTGAACTGGATTGCCCAGAGTAGGTAGACCATATTGTAATTCTTGAGACTCTTTCAAATATATCCCTGAAAAAAATAATGCAGAGCTTTAGCTTTCTTTGTTAAATATTCGATCAATCTGTATCTGAATTCTCAAGAACTCATAAATTTGCCTTTCTGTGAAGTGACCATAAAACCCATTGCATTTACCAACTCAACTAAAATACTAAAGATATCTAGAACCGAAAGGAGATAGATATGTATAAATAATCATCCTCAGACAAATAAGAAGACAAAAAAAAAAAAACGTCTGGAAAGACTTACATCAAGTGATGTAAATTGAAGTGAGTAGAACCAGGATAATGTTGTACACAGTAACAACATAATGTATAATGATCGAATTGTGAAAGACTTAACTATTATCAAGGCAAAGATCCAGGACAACTCCAAGGGATTCATGGCAAAAAAATAATATACACTAACATAGGATGAACAGATGGAATCTGAATACTAATTGAAACATAACCATGCTTTAATCTCCTTCATGAATTTCCTCTAGTGTAAGCAACATGTTCTGTTTTCTTTCACAACATGATAAACAAGGAAATATGATTTATATGATAGTATATACATATATATATATAATATATATATATCATTATTACATGTCTTCTTAGGGAAAGAGAAGAGATGGGAGGGAGAGAGGGCATGGATTACAAAATATAAAAATATTAATAAATTTTATTGACATATAATCTGGAAAAAAGACAAATATACACATAGCCATTCACATTTCTAGCTTCTGTCCCAAAAAATCATCATGTAGACAAACATTCATGAAAGAGAAGGCACTGGATATACCCTACAGGAAGCTAAAGCTGTGCTTCTATGTGGGTTTCTCTTTTATTGACAATCTAATTCTGCCTAAAGGAAACTGGATGGCAAAAAGTCTTACCTCAACTGGTCAAACTAATCATCATTTTTGCTCTTTAAATACTTACTAAATTCTGCTGCTATACCAAAAATGAAGCTGTAATTACTGAAGTCAGGTGAAGTGATTTCATCTATTGTCCCTTTTATCTATGAAAATCTACTGTTGAATGAAGAAGGTAAATCCCTAAACCCTACAGACCCTGTTCTCCTTACTATGATGATATTGATACAACTCACAGTTATATTACCAGAGTGTTTAATTTGCATAGGGAACAGTTAAATGGATAATGGAAACATACTTAAACAAAGGCATAATTTTAATTCCCTTATTTACAATACAACAATATGGAAAATAAATGAGGCTACAAAATTAACATCACTGTTAATTGGCTGGAGGGATTTTACTTAATGGAATTTTCCAGTTAGCTAAGAGTTAACAATTTTTGTTTACTAAAGTTTCCCTAGTAAGAACTACTTTTTCTTCAAAGAGTGAGCCTACGTTATCCACACTCTCAGATATTTATATCTATGAGTTAATATTTCAATTTTATATTTTAAGCAGTAATACACTTCACTATGCACAAAACTTCAATCTAGTGATCAGACCATTAAGCATAGCTTGTATACAGTTTGAAAGAGGCCTTATAAAAATACAAAGGTAAAGTCATTTTGAATGACTTTATCAAAAGGGACAAAACCCGGAGGAAGAAATGTAATCTTTTTCAAGCTCTTCAACATGTGGAAAGCACAAAACTTCCAAAATCCATGGAAAAGAAAAATTGCAAGTGTTTCAAAATAAAGTTTGTTTTTAAATATAAGATAGTAAACTCTATTGAATCAGTGTAAAGGATTCATTAACTCAATAAAGCTGGATGAGTAAGTTTTGAAAATGGAAACATGGCTATGCATATATTAATTGACAGGATATCCTCTATATTAGAAAACAAGTTCTTTTTTGTTTTCTCATATCAGAGATTCGCTTTTTATAGGCCAAAAACATAAACAAAGCAGAAAGTATCCATTTCATGAGAAATAATAGTTGCTTATAACAATCAATTTCAGTACATGCTCTTTCCTATAGCAACTAAAAAAAATCTCCCTTTTCAGCTATTACTTGTTGTTAATCTGTTGATGACTAAATTAACTTATTTAAAATCTTTCAAACTGAGCTCTTCACATTTTGCATTTGTCTGAAGGTTTCATACATAGAGGTTGTGAGTATAGATATTGGTATGTTTGTCTGTCTTGGGTTTATGTAGGCCTCATCAGAAGTGCCATTTGCTTAAGGTTTCTGGTTTTTGTTCCTTAGGTTCCTTAGTTGTTAAATAACTTGGTAAATTAAAACTTGTTTTACAAAATTTATACTGTTCCTTTTACCAAACAGGAATTGCCTGGCTATTCAAGACGGGGAAAATCAGTTTCTTGACTTGATTATGCTGATTTATTAATTAATAATAACTGACATATATACTTCATCACACACTACTTTGTGGTACTTCAAGCTTTGGCAAATTCATTCCAGATGGGAAGGCTTCAAGAATAGCCCTAGGGAGAGTTAACTATGAAGAAACTCATCGCAGTGAGTTTGGTATCAAGATAAGGAATTCTTTTTTGAAGGCTGACAAAAGGACAAGAAAAACAAAAATGCCCCTTACAACTACATGACCTGTTTCCACTTTCATAGTATTAAAATTGGTGAAGTCAACAGAAGGTGCTGAGACTCTTTATATAAAACCTTTCAAAAGTTATAATTTTAGATGTGCCTTAGTAATTATTTTCACTCTCCTCTTAATTCAATAAAGCATGCATTGGTATTTTAATCTTCTCAATGAGTCTTATGCATAACTTCTCTGAAGCATGCATTAGGCCTAAAAAAATCTACTTTTCCTTAAAGGTTAATTTTTAGATACATATAGATAGGCTGCTTTCTTTATTATCTCTCCTTTCTTCACCTGCTCACACTGCACATATCTTTAAAATTGAGGAAATATTATGGATGTAATTTACTGTACAAACCTCTTCAATAATAAAAATAATGCCCTAGTGAATTGTTCAGTTATTTTTCAGTCATGTCTGAATTTTATGACCATGTTTGGGGTTTTCTTGGAAAGATATTAGAGGAATTTGCCATCTCCTTCTCCAGCTCATCTACAGATGAGAAAACTAAGGCAGACAAGCTTAAGTGTTTGCTTAGAGTAATCAGTTGAGTCTTCCTCACTTCAGATGCAACTTTCTATCAACTGCACCATCTAGTTTCTCTGGTACCATTAGACAACAGAATATATATTATAGTCAACTAAGACTGAATTAATTTGAAAATTAAATTCTGAGATATTCCATAAGGTAAGAATGTAAACTCTTTTCTCATTTAAGGTAAAGAAACTAGATGCAAAATAAAATATTTTGTAAAGATATTGCTTGAGAGAAATTGCTATTTATTGGAAAAGAATAAATCTTATGGCATTTAAAGCATGAGAAGAGGACAGAAATGTCTCTAGATCCTCTAGAAATATCCCATTGTGATGATGTAAATAAAAAAGGGACAGAAAATCCTAAGAATCATATAATTTTCATACTTTGAAAACAAGGTAACTATTAATACTCTAAAATTATAATCTTCTAATCATCACCAAGTTGAATAAAATTGGAGAATTGAACGATATTAATATTAAGATAATAGCAAACAGAATCTGGGTCAGTGCATCACAATTGACTATTCCCAGATCATAGTCATGGTAAGTCAAGGATAATGATTGATATTTAGTTTATGTTATGTGATCCATTTAAGTGGATGAAGAGATAGGAACTTAATAAATGCATGTTGATTAATTATGTAGAATTTGACAAATGTTGCTAAATTAAGTCACAATAGATCATGGTTCCTAGTAACTTCAATGAAAAAGTGGACTGAATAGGAAGATGGCCAAAAAAGTGTAAAATATATTTAAAATGTGTGGAGGCTTGAAAACTATCCAGAATCTTCATATCTGTATATAATATTTTCTTAAATAATAGAGCAATAATGTCACTGATGTAGCTAATATAGAAGATTACAGAATGAAATTGACTGTATTTTAACCAACATGAAATAGTTATATTCAGGTATCATTTATGAATAAGATATTTATATGCAATCAAACTTTTAACCTTTTAGAATGAAGATAAAAATCAACACCAAATTAAAAGCAAGTTTAAAAATGAGAAGACTTTGAGAACAATTATAATTCCTGAAGTGTAATCTACTCAATTAAGTCACTGATTCTAAAGTATTGGAAATAAAGTAAAGATATTGAATCCAATTACCATAATTTATTTTAGAAATTAAACTGCTCTAAATCAGAATCCAAAACTAACAGACTAAAATAGCCTCTGAACCTCCTCATTCAGCAAAGAAGGGCTCTTCTTTTCAAGTAAAAAGATTCAGTAGCTGAAGGCAAAATCTCTTTAGAATAATAGTGTTTACAAAATGTTATGTAGAAAGATTAGGAAAAGGGCAGGATTCTAACAAAAAAGTTCCTTTAAATGTTTCAATCAAATCAAAATGTCTTAACTTAATAAACAAGAAGCTATGACTCACCCTGAAATAAAAGAACAGTGATGAGAAGAGCAGAAATTTTTTTAAAAATTCTACAAAGTAAGACCTCAAATAATGTTTAAATGAAAGAGAAAAAATAGAAATTTGACAAATTAATTATTCTAAAACAGGCATGAGAAACAATATGGGCCAACAGTTTCACAGATGAAAACATGGAGCCAAGATGGTGGAACCTAATCAGGGAATCTTTAAATCATGATGAGAATTCTTAATAAGAAATCTTAAAATAACCTCACAAGATGAATACTGAAGTGAAAGAACCAGCAAGGAGAAGGAATAAAGCAACTGTCATGCACAGAACAAATTGAAAGGTAGGCAGAGAGTGTCTGGGTCACTGGGATTATAGGGTAGCACAGCCAGCAAGAGGCTACACAGACTAGGGGAAGCAAGCCAATAGCAAGGGCCTAGACCACATAAACAGTTCCAGGTTCTGAACCTTGGGTCAAGCCAACATCCAGACCCTGAGACCCTGTCTAAGCCAGCAGCAATGCAATACAATTCAAACCAAGTAAACTTCCAAGCACACCTGCAATAAAGTCCAGAATTCCAGTCAGAGTCATTGCTTGCCTGAACTGTGTAAGTACAGAATAGGCCAAGAGCCCCAATCCAAGCTTGTAGTGAGGACCTGAATCCCAATTTCTGGCAATTTGCGTGACACTTCTGGAAGGTGAAAATCCAGAGCTGATTCTGATCCCCAACCAAGATAGTCCCCAGAATGCTAGCTTGTGGTAGTCCAGAACTACCTAACCTTTAACAAATTTCAAGATAGAGCCCCAGGGCAAGGCAGTCCACAATTTACTTACCCCAATTCATCCCAGAGTGATATCAAAAGCTCCCACCCAAGTTTGAGACTAGAATTTGAGCCATCAGCAGTCTCAGGGGACAATTGAATTAGCAGTGGGAGGTGGTTCTCAGAGCTCCCAACCCATAGGCCATCATGCCACCTTGGAAGAATAGAAACATGCAGAAACCCAGAAATAAGACTAAGGGTAGAATTAAGGAAAAACTTAAGTTCAATAGAGTGCCCTATTTTACCTAAGAACAGAGTCTACCTTTAAAATAAAAGTTAAAGTCAAGAAAAAGGCTGAGAAAATGAGAAAACATCAAAAAAACACCTAAACAGAAAATTTTATGGAGACATCAAGTAAATCATGGGCACAGAGGAACAACACACAATGAAAGCAAAGCACACATAAACAAAGCTTCGAAGAAAAATTTGAACTGGACTCAGGTTCTGGAAGAGCTCAAAAAGGATTTCAAAAATTAAGAGAAGCAGAGGAAAAATGTGGAAGAAAAATGTAAGCAGTACAAGAAGAAATGGGCTAAATGAGAAAGGAGACTCAAAAGCTCATGGAAGAAAATCATTTTTTTAAAAATTAGAATTGAGCACCCAGAAAGTAATGATTTCATGAGACATCAAGAAATAATAAAAACAAATAAAAATTATTTTTTAAAAAGAAGAAAATTTCTAAATACCACATATGAAAAAATAACTAACCTGGAAAATAGATCCAGGAGAGACAATTTAATAATTATTGTACTACCTGAAAGCATGATCAGAAGAAAAAATAATCCTGGAGGTCATAATACAATAAATTATAGAAGAAAACTGCTTGGTATTCTTGAACAAGAGGTTGAAAATATAAATTGAAAAAATCCACAGATCACCTCCAGAAATAAATCCCCAAATGACAACTCCCAAGAATATAGCTAAATATAGCTAACTTCAAGAGCTCCCTTTTCTTTCTGAGGAAAAAAAAAGATCATTCAATAGAATAGAAGATTTCCAAGCATTGCTGATGAAAAGACTAGACTGAATCAGAAAATTTGAAGTCTAAACCCAAGATCCAAGAGAAGTCTAAAAAGGTAAAGAGGAAAGATGAAATTTAAAAAACTCACTAAGGTCCAACTGTATGTATTCCTATGTGGAAGGAGGATATGTTTAATTCTTAATTTTTTAAAATCAGTAATAGAGCCATTAGAAGGAATATTCATAGACTGAGGGTTTGGAAATAAACTGAAGAGGATGATATACTATTTGTAGAAGAGGAAAACTTATGACCAAGCAAGAGATAGAGTATTATAGGATGTAAAATGAATGATTTTATCATAGTAAATTAATGAAGTTTTTGTAGAAACAAAACTAATGCAACCAAGATTAGAAGGATAACAAGAAATTGGGGGTAAATTTATAACAAATTTCTCTGATAAAGGTCTAATTTTTCAAATTTATAGAGAATTAAGTCAATATATAAAAAATTAGAAGCTATTCCTCAATTGACAAATGGTCAAAGGATATGAACAAACAATTTTCAGATGAAGAAATCAATCATTAATAATTATATGAAAAATGTACTAAAATAAAGATAAATATATTAAATGACTCTTCATTAGAGAAGTGCACATTAAAACAATGCTGAGATTCTGTTTCACACCTATCAGATATATTGGCCAATAAGACAGTAAAAGAAAGTGGTACATGTTGTAGGAAATATTGCAAAATTGGGGCACTAATGCAGTTCTGGCGGAGATGTGAACTGATCCAACCATGGGCGATGTGGAATTATGCCCCAAATGCTATAATACTGTGCATATCCTTTGTTCTGGTAATAATATTAGTAGGTCTATATCAAAAAGAGATAGTAAAAAAAGGGGAAAGGCCCCATACAAAAAAAAAAAGCTCTTTTTGTTTTGTCAAAGAATTGGAAATTGAGAGGATATTCCTCAATTAGGGAATGACTGAACACACTGTAGTACATGTTAGTGATGGAATACTATTGGGCTATAAAAAACAATAAGCAAGATGATTTCAGAAAAAGCTGAGAAGTTCTCTAGGAATTAATGCAGAGCAAAATAAGCAGAACTGGGAGAATATGGCACATAATAAGCAATATTATATGATAATTATCTGTGAAATCTTTATTAAAGTTAGCAATGCAGTGATCTGGGATAATACAGTAATGTGGAGACTGTCATCCACCTCCAGAGAAAGAATTGTTGGAGTCATCTTTCACATCAGTTATTTATGGTTTTATTTTGGAGTTTTTATTATGTATAAGTTTGTTCTTACAACAATGACCAATATAAAAGTATGTTTTGCATGACAATAAAAATAAAATTGCAAAAAATATTCACATCTCTCTTCAGAAGTAAAGTTGGTCTAGTTTTAATTCCTTTTTCTCTTACATATATTGTCTGGGTGACTTTGGTCATGTTCCTCAAACTTTCACAGATCTAAATTGCTCTCCAAGACTAAAAGAAATAAATCAGATACCAATATCCTTTGGTTTAGGACAATGATGGACAAACTTTTTAAAGGGGGCCAAAGGAAAGAAAATGCTCATCTGTCAGTCTGTTTCTAAGGCAACTTTTTCAAAATTTCATTGCATTGTATCCTACTCATTATGTTCGTCAGACTAGGAATAATGTCGTATGGCCAGATAAAACATTTCAGGGAGCCTCACCTGGCCCTTGGGCCATAGTTTACCCATCACTGGTTTAGGGAATTCCTTGTGTAAGTATTTTTTGCTTGTTTCATGGTTTTTTGTCATTTTTGGGATAAACACATAGAAAGAAAGCATTCTAAGAATTGTTTGCTGTATCTGTTTCTCTTCAATTTGACCACCTCTCAACTCAAGTAAGGTTTCTTTTCTCATTGGACTTTTTTCCAACTATGATTTCTTATAAATCTTCCAGAGATAATCCAATGAATGTTCTTGGGGCTCTTTTCTTTTTTTCTCTGTTATGCATGTATTATCACGCAAAGTATATTTCTATATTATTTCATTTTATAAGTGAATAATCTTATAAAACAACCCCCCCCCCAAATATAACCAAATAAACAAGTGATGAATCACATTTTTTATCTGCATTTCTATTCCAACAGTTCTTTCTCTGGAGGTAGATAGCATTCTTTTTCAAAGTCCCTCATAATTGCCCTTGATCATTCTATTGCTGTTAGTAGCAGTCTATCACATTTGATCATTCCACAATATTGCAGTTACTGTGTATAATGCCCTGCTGATTCTGCTTATTTCATTCTGCATCAGTTCACGTGGGTCTTTCCAGGTCTTTCTGAAATCATCCTGTTTCTCATTCCTTATAGCATAAAAGTATTCCATCACCATCATATACCACAATTTGTTCACCATTCCCTAACTATAAAAATTAAAATGAATATATAATGATAATTTTAAAATATTAAGGTTTTGTAAGATTTATTAGTAATCACAAGAAAATAAAGCCACATGCTGTGCTAGCTTAGGCTGTTCAAACAGACTATAGTTCCCTGCCACCATAGGAAGGAAAGAGAACTGGGAACACCAACCCCTCAGTTTTATGCCCCTGTCTACATCAGTGCATAATGACAAGAAGATAGTGGGCTCATGGGAAATGTAATTCAAAGACCCCAAAATTTTCCATAACACACAACTGAGGGCCAACCCTTTAGTTTTCTTTTTTTTTTCAATGACAAAAAGAGTATGTATAAGTATTTTTGTACAAATGGGTTCTTTCCCATTTTTTTATTTCATTGGAATAAAAAACTAGTAGTGGCATTACTGGATCAAAAGGTAAGGATTTTTTTTAATATTCTTTGACAATAATTCCAAACTGCCTTCCAGAAAGGTTGAATTGGTTCACAACTCTACCAGCAATGCATTAGTGTTTCAATTTTATCACATTCCCTCCAACTTTTATCATTTTCCTTTACTGTCATATTGGCCAATATTATAGCTATGAGGTGGTAACTCAGAGTTGTTTTAATTTGCAAGAGAGGTTTAGAACATTTTGTCATATGGCTATTTATAGCTTTTATTTCTTCATTTGAAAACTGTCTAATTATATCTTTGGATCATTCATTAGTTGGCGAATGACTTGGGTTCTTATAAATTTGACTTAGTTCTGCGTGAATAGAATTTGCTCCCTAAGACTATCTTACCCAGCATCCCATTTGCATGCTCACACTGAGTGTGAACACTGTGTGTGTATGTATGAAGGATAAAGTTTTGGTGTGACCTCGCCTCTCTCTCTCTCTTTTCCTGAACATGGCTGCTGAAGTTGGCTTTTAGCCAGGCAGGAGAATTTAAACACATAGTCATACTTTAGTTAGAAAATTAGGCTTCAAACTTCTATTTTTTTATTTCTTCTATTTCAAGTGATTATTGATAAACTTTATAAAATTAATACTTGGAGTTATTGATATTAATTTAAATCTTACATTATTTTGGCAACCCTGCACATATTAATTCAAACAGGGGAACTCATTTTACCAATTTGGTTTTTGTCTCGGATGTGTTCTTGTTTGGATCACTACCAAATTCTATGTTATCCCCAGAGCTCAGGTCAAGTTGAGAGAATGAACAGAGATCTTAAAACTACGATTGGCGAATTGTGAATGGAAACTCATTTAAAATGTCCTGAAATTCTCCTTCAGGTCCAGGGGAGAGCTACACAGTTTAGCATTTGAAATGCTTTTTGGGTACCTCTCTATGTAGGCTAAGTCTTTTTCTCCTGAATACACATCATTACTAGGGGAGATACTTCTACTGCTTCATATATACAGGACTTAGAGATCAAATTGCGAGAACTCCATGAATCCAGAGCTGCTCTACAAGCAGGTCCTATAGATTTCTCACTCCATGGCCTACACCCAAGAGACAAGGTGTATATTAAGAATTTCCAGCACACTGAGGGAACTCAGTCTGCCTGGGAAGGTCCACTCTAAGGCCTGTTAACCTCTCCAACAGCAATCAAAATTGGAGAAAAGGACTCTTGGATTCATTGCTCACATGTAGAGTACCTTCTATAGACGATGAGTGACTATCTTGTCATTCTTGTTGTATTTGATGATTTTTGTTTTAAGATTTCATTTCATTTTTAAGTTCGCAAATCGATTTTATCTGCTATATTCTATTACATTAGTAACTTTCATTTACTGTGTTTTGGCTATTAGTTACATGTTCTGTTACACTGTCTTTTACTTGTACTGGCCTATACCTGGACTGGAGATATTGTAACAGCTGTAACGCAGGGTTTCTTGCATGGCAATATTACCCTAGGCAATCCTGACAGTTATCAGAATGGAATTCTAGTGTGGCATGAGCCAGATCCAGGGTGCTAACCAGCAGTTGGGCTGTGACTATATAAGGCCTTGGAAACCCAACCTTGGGGTTCTCTTTTCCCTTGACCTACCCAGTCAACTCGCTATCCCTGACCTTTCCCCCTGGGCCCTGGGTGGTGAAGGGAGGTGGATCATGGGTAGGAACTTAAATAGTGTAGCCTAGTGGTTAGGGCCATCCCTAGAGCAACTCAACAACATCATCAGTGTACCTAGCTGATGAAATAACACCAAGCCAGAGTCTAGATATCTCTGGCTGGGGGGGTTGGTTGCCCTCAGCCTGTCAAGACCTTTTAGGTCCTTTGCCAGCAACTGCCAATTGCCCCTAGCAACAGCTTAGCAAACCTAAGCCCTCTTACCTTAGTTTTCCCTTTCCAGTTCAAATAAATCCCTCAACCTTAATCTGTGAATTCCTGTGATTATTCTAACACCTTTAAGGCTAAGGAGACTAGGAAGACAGAATTTTGAGAAGTAGGAGTTACCATGGGAGTGAAAGCTAAGCCTCCATTGTTGTCAGGAAGTTGAGCCATGGTTTCCTGCTGGGCTCTGTTCTCACCCAATAGAGTGTCAATTACCTCTGCAGGGAGGGGCCACCAACCAAACATCTTAAAGGAGCCTGCAGCTAGAAGCCTGAGGCTGCTCCCCTCTGATAACATCAACTCCAATCTCCAGCTAGTTTAATTATTGGGTCCTAGGCCCTAGTGACTCCCACTTACCATCCTCTGATTATTCCACCATTACTTTTGGTGAGCACAGTTAGGCTAATTACCTACACAATCAATATCATTTCAAATGGGTCTGGCCAGGATGATGTTCATAGTCACAAGCTTTTCTCTGCTCCTGTGGTTGTTGTTGCAGGGAGCATTTGATTTTTGGTTTAAGAAAGTTCTACAGTTCATTCAGATCTTGGAACTGTATGATTACTATAAGTGGTGTGCCATAACACTGGCAGAATTTATTTGCTTTGTATTCATGGCTATGGCACTAGTTTTTATGATCTTTCAATTCATGATAGTCCTGAGGAGTGTCCTCTCACACTTATGGCTGCTTTTTGGCTCTGTTCCTGCTTCAAAACCTGACTCTATCTCTCTGGAACTATTGGAACACATGAAGCTGTTTTTCCAAGTACTTAAACAAATTAGGGAGGGAAATGAACTCGATGAGCATACAATTCTCCAGTTGGAGATTGTAAAAAGAAAATACCTAGGCACAGCTAACCAAAACAGAACCCCAAGGTTGGGTTTGCAAGGCCTTATATAGTCACAGCCCAACTGCCAGTAGCACCCATCATCTGGCACATGCCACTCCAGAATTCCATTCTGATAACTGACAGATTGCCTAGGGTAATATTGCATTACACAGCCCATAGTCTAGTTGTGCAAACCCTTTCTGTGTCTTGACCATAAGTCCTTATGGATACTGGGTTTGTCACCAGATCCATCAAGGTCACATGTTGCCAGTCAGCCTTTGGTTACTTTTTGCCTTTATTAATTGTCACATAGATAGTGATAAATGTACTCCATCAAACTGGTTACTGTATCAGTAACCTTTGTAGAATTTATGAGCTCTTGTCATTTGGGGGATTTTGGTAATTCTTAGAATGTGCATTATATGTTGTACTACTATTTTTTAAAAAGCTGTTAGCTGATAAAAAATTAAGTGTACTCACACTATGGATCATGGCCAAGTTAAAAGGCAATAGATCTCATTTTTGAGTGAGAAACCTTTATGTTGTGCCTCTGCTTGGCTAACACAGTGTCTCGTGGAATGTGCACTATGAATTTTTGATTTAAAAACTTTTTATTACTGTTTTTCCTTTTATGTGCAATAGGATATTTGAATTTTCTTTCCTCTCTTATTTTTTTGTACTTGTAGTACATGCAATCAATATTAATGTTTTTTTTTACTTTGCACTAAAATAAGTTTATAATATCCATTAGCCTGTGAAAAAGTCAATATCAGTGCATACCCAAAAGCTTTAGGCTGTAGAAATCAGCCATTGATTGTCAAATATTATAGGAATTTGACTAATATTTGTGTCTGATTTCTGAAGAAGGGATCACAAAAGAGCCATTTTACAGTGCCAAGAAGCACAAGGTGAAGGAGACTGACCAATGTTAATGGGACTGATGAGAATTTGAGTCAAGAAAGAGGACATGTTTGGGGGTTCAAGGATGTGACTGTTTGACAATATGAGAGACAGGATTTTACTGTGCCAAATTCAAATAAAGTACCTCAGTTTGGCTACCTTTTTGGCTCTCCTGTCTCTGCTAGTAAAAGCAAAATCAGACCAGGGAATGCTATTTCCCTTTTGCTTCAAAGTCTAATCCCTTTTCTCTCTTTCATAGTATGGCAATTTTCTGTAGTCCTGGCTGCTGATTGAGTATTTGCATATTGCTGCAATGGTCCTACAGGCTTGTGGGTCATAAATCACTTATTGGGCCTTGATTCTAGAACATGTCTTATTCTTGCTTACTCAGAATTTTTATATACAATTTGATATTTTTTTCTTTTCTTCTGTTTTTTTATGTTTTTAATTTTCTTTTGACAATTGATTCATATATCTCATAACTCAGCCATGTATCCAGGGGTGATCCAGGTGCTGCTCAACATGCTCCTTAAGGGGAATTGTATTATTATCCTATAATGCAAGGTTTAATGTCTTTTAGAGAAATTTCAGGGAATAAAAAAAAATAACACTAACACCCCAAATCAAGAAAGTGAATTGTTTGGAGAAGACACCGTGGAGATATCTGTAGAAACCTCATACTGCATCAAAAGATCCAGAATGGACTTTGGGTTGTAGGGAATGGAACTGTGGAGGGTTGAACTCATTAACTTTGAAAGCAAACTCTTATGCCAAAGGGGATTGCCCCCTAGTTGGTTTTTTGTCAATGAGCCCACCTAACATTGGTTTTCTCTCTTTATCTTTTATTTCCTTCTTATTCCCAAATTATTGTAATTTCCCTTTAGGAAGTACAATATTAAATGTACCTTTAGTAAGAGATCTTTAAAGATATAAGCTGGTTATGTGTAATGATTAACTGGGGAGACTAGGCATGTAAATCTGGGAGATTCCAACATGATCACCTCCCAATGGAATAAAAGGGAGAGATTGTGTGGATAGAATTTGTTCCCCAGGACTCTCTTACCCAGCATCCTATTTGTGTGCTCACGCTGAGTGTGAACACTGTGTGCATACATATGTAAGATAAATTTTTGGTCTGACTCTGCCTTTCTGTCTCTTTCCTTGAGTGTGACTGCTGAAGTTGGCTATTAACCAGGCAGGAGAATTTACACACCTAATCTTACTTTAGTTCAAAAATTAGACTTTGAACTTCTATTTCTTTTTTTAACTTCTTCTACTTCAAGTAATTACTCGTAAACCTTATGAAATTAATATTTTGAATTATTGATATTAATTTAAATCTTACCATTCTTTATATGTTTGAGAAATGAGACTTTATCAGAGAAATTTGTTTTAAAAATTTCCCTCCAGTTTGTTGTTTTCCTTCTAATCTTGGTTTCATTGGTTTTGTTTGTACAAAAACTTTTTAATATATCAAAATTATTCACTTTACATTTTGTAATGTTTTTTATCTATTATTTGGTAATAAATTCTTCTGTTTTCCATAGAAATAACTGGTAAACTATTCTATATTCCCGTAATTTACTTATAATATCACTATATTTTAAATCATATACACATTTTGACCTTTTCTTGTTATATGGTAGGGGATATTAATCTCTACCTAATTTTTGCAATTCTGTTTTACAATTTTCCCAGCAGTTTTTGTCAAATATTGTGTTTTTGTCCCAAAAGCTAGAAATCAAGTTTTTATCAAACAGTAGATTGATGAGGCTATTTACCCCTAATATACTCCATTTATCCACCCTTCTATTTCTTAGCCAGTACCAGATTGTTTTGAAGATTGCTGCTTTATAATACAGTTTAAGATCAGATATTACTAGGCACCCATTATCCTTCACTTTTTTTCCCCATTAGTTCTCTTGATATTCTTGATCTTTTGTTCTTTCATATGTATTTCATTTTTTGTTCCAGTTCTATAAAAATAGTTTTTTGGTAGTTTGATAAACATAGCACTGAATAAGCAAATTAATTTAGGTAGCATTGTCATTTTTATTATATTAGCTAAGCCTACCCAATAGCAATAAATGTTTTTCCAATTGTTTAGATCTAACTTTACTTCTGTGAAAAGTGTTTTGTAATTGTGTTCATATAATTCCTGTGTTTGTCTTGGCAAATAGATTCCCAAGTATTTGTATTGTCTAGAGCAGTGACTGGCAAACTACAACTGGCAGGCCAGATGCCGGGATGGGGGGAGGGACAAGGAAGGGACCTGAAATGGTCTATCCAGCCACATGGCATTATTCCTAATCTGATGAATACAATGAGTAGGATACAATACAATGAAACTTTGAAAGAGTTGCCTTAGGACAGATGTGCATTTCCTTTCCTTTTACCACCCTCTTTAAAAAGTTTGCCCATCACTGGTCTAGGGTGATTTTAAATGGAGTTTCTCTTTCTGACTCTTGCTCCTGAGTTTTGTTGGAAATCAATAGAAATGCCAATGATTTATGTGGGTTTATTTTGTATCATGCAAGTTTTCTAGATATTAATTATTTCAACTAGGTTTTTTTTTAATATGCTGATAGTTTTCCTAATAGTAAACCAGTCTTGCATTCTTAGTATAAATCCTACCTGGTCATAGTGAATAATCCTTTGGATATATTACTCTGTTCTCTTTGCTAGTATTAAGATTAGTATTTAAGAATTTTGCATCTATGTTCATCAAGAAGATTGGTGCATAGTTTACTTTCTCTGTTTTTGGTCTTCCTGACTTGAGTTTCAGTACCATATTTTTGTCATAAAAAGAATCTGCTAAAACTCCTTTGCTTATTTTGTCAAATAGATGTTTTTTTTTTAGTATTGGAATTAGTTGTTCTTTAAATGTTTAATAGAATTCTCTTGTGAATCCATCTGGTCCTGGGGCTTTTTTCTTAGGAAGTTCCTTGATGGCTTGTTCAATTTCTTTTTCTTAGACATGATTATTTAAGTATTCTATTTCCTCTTCTGTTAATCTGCACAATTTACATTTTTGTAAATATTTATCCATTTCACCTAGATTATCAAATTTATTGTCATATAATTGGGCAAAATAGCTGCTAATGATTGCTTTAATTTCCTCTTCCTTAGAGATGAAATCATACTTTTCATTTTTATACTGTTAATGTGATATTCTATGATTTTTAATCAAATTAACCATTGTTTCATTTTTTCATAGAGTGAGCCCCTAATCTTATTTATTTGTTCAATAGTTCTTTTACTTTCAATTTCATTGATTTCTCCTTTGATTTTTAGGATTTCCAATTTAGTCATTAATTGGAGGGGGGTTATTTTGTTCTTTTCCTAGATTTTTTATTTGCATGCCCAATTCACTGATCTTCTTTTTCTCTATTTTGTTGATCTAAGCATTCAGGGATATAAATTTCCCCATTAGTACTGCTTGGCTATATCACATAGATTTTGATATTTTGTCTGCACATTTTAATTCTATTTAATGAAATCAGTGATTGTTTCTATGAATTTTTCTTTGACCCACTTGTATTGAAGAATTATATTAATTAGTCTCCAGTTAATTTTTAATTTGCCTTTCCATAAACCCTTATTGATTATAATTTTATTCCATTATTCTCTGACAAGTTTGTATTTATTATTTGTGTTTTTCTGCATTTGACTGTTAAGTTTTTATGCTAGTACAACTTTTGTGTATGTATTATTTGTGGCTGTAAAGAAGACACCTTTTTATCCCTATACAATTTTCTCTAGATATTTGTGAAATCTAACTTTTTAAAATTTAATTCATTTCCTTAATTTTGTTATATATTTTTTATTTTATCCTATCTAGTTCTGATAGGGGAAGGTTGAGGTCCTCCTCTAGTATAGTTTTACTGCCTCTTTTCTCCTTAAGCTTCTTTAGTTTTTTTCTTTAAACATCTGGCGGCTCTACCATTTGGTGCAGATAAGTTAAGAACTAATATTACCTCATATTTCTGTACTAACTTTTATCAAGCTGTAATTACCTTCCTTATCTCTTTTAAACAGATCTATGTTTGCTTTAGCTTTGTCATGATTGTTACTCCTGCTTATTTTTGTCTCAGTTGAAGCCCAATAGATTCTGTTCCAGTTTCTTATCTTTACTCTGTGTGTCTACCTGTCTCAAATATGTTCCTTGTAAACAACATATGGTATGATTCTGATCTTTAATCCACTCTGTTATCCTCTTCTATTTTGGGGGTGAATTTATCTCATTTACATTCACAGTTATGATTGCCATCTGTGTATCCCTTTATCTTGTTTCCCCCTTTTGATTCTCTACTTTCCCCTTTCACTCTGTCCCTTCATATCAGTGTTTTGCTTTTAATCTTTTAAACTCTCAGAGCTCTTGAAATATATCTCCTGATATTATTTGGCACTGAATGGTGTTCATAGGCTTTCAGTTATTCCTCATTACAGGTTTGGCCCATGTCTCTCTGCTGATATTTGTTAGTCTTCTACTCCTATGAATTTCTTTGTTGGCAATACCTTACACTATATTTATGATTAGTTTATATCTCTCCATTGTCTCTTGGTTGACTGTACTGAAAATGTACTAATTGACATTCTTTCCAATGATGCAGATCATTATAAACCTGTGCCTGACCATTTTATACAACTTTTGACCATGTCCTTCCATAGTTTCAGCACAAAGGGTTGTTCCAACATATTTGATACTTTTTTCTCTTACCAGCTATTGGGAAGGTACATTGTCTGCCAATAATTCTCTCACTTTTGCCACCTTGAGGTCATCATTCAGATTAAAATCTCTGGTGTGTATAAATATGTACTTTAGGATTACAAATTGCTTATATTTTATTTAATTTGAAACATATATAAATGAGATAATATGTACTATAATCTGTAATATATGTAATGGAATAAAAAGGGCAATATTGATATGTAAAGGAGTAAATAGGGGAATATAAGGAGGATAACTTAGTTAAGGAATAATTGGGGTATATAGGAAGGCTACTCAAAGAGGCTAATCAGTAAGGCTAGAGACAGAGGGTACTGAGAGGAAATAGGCTGGGTCCTTCAGGCAGAGAGACTATCTCTGTGATACAAGAAGAATTGAGTCAGCCAGAAGTAATATGGGTTTGGCTGAAAGGTTTCTGTTGTCAATTTCTAAGGTCCCTTGAGGGAGGAGACAAGAGGCTCCTCCCTGCCAGTGAAACTGAATCTACAGGAAGTCTCTGCTGGCTACTTCCTCCCCAAGATGGATGCCTAGGTTTGCCCTCAAAAAATAAATGTAAAGTTATTCCTTCCCTCTTCAGCCTTTGGTCTAATATCAAGTACAATGATTCACCAGAGGCTTTTGTGTAGATATCAAAGGGGATTTATTGATGTCAGGGGTAATTAGAGGGGAAAAGAGTTTGAGGGTTTGTAACTGCTGCTAGGGAGAAAGCTGGTACTGGGGGGAGGGTCGCAGGAGAGAGGGTCAGACTGAGAGAGGCCAGCTCTCATAGTCAGGGAAGGTTTCACTGCCCTGAGGTAAAAGTATTTTATCAAATCACTAGATAAGGGTTTGGCTTGATTTAATTTGTCCTTCCTGCCTACAGAAGCTAAAACCCATGATGTCCAACCACTAAACCACCCTTCCTCCCAGCGCCCAATGAGGAAATCCAGGGGAATAGCAGGATGTAAAATGGAGAGGTCAGGGAGAGGTCTAGAAAGAACAGACAAAGTCCAAAATGCCCCAAAGGCAAAAAGACCTTTCAATTGGAACTGCAGGGATATTTATAGCCTAGCTCTAACTGTTTTCCTGTGAGCCCGGCCTCCAAGCTGGTTTAACATTCTAAAACTTTCTAACTGACAGGCTGCTACAGTTGGTTTGCAAAAACAAGAGCTTTTGGAGCAACCCTGCATTACATATATAAATGGGGTGTGAAAACCTCAGAAAACTTAATTTAATTGTCCATGGTCAAATAATTAATTTCCAGAGAAGACATTAGAAGCTAGAACTTTAATTCAATTTCAAAAATCTAGCCACTCATGTTACACTGTCTTTCACAATAGTTGGAAGCAACAAAGGTATTCTTTCTCCTCCCTTCCCCTGATGCCACCTAAAGATATGATAAACATAAACTATAAATGGGGAACAAACAAAATAACATGCAAACTCTTTAGCCTACTAAGGAATAGGATTTTGCTCAAAACTAAATTCTTGATCCCGGCAGCTTTCTCCCAGTTTGGTGCCAGGATATGAGTCAATTGTCAACTAAGAGCAACTAGAGACATTTCTCAAGATGAATGGCTGTGTCAAACTCAATTTCTCTTATTTTCGTCATGCTACAAAAATTCTAGATGGATTTGTGAAACTCATATTTCAGACTGTTTTCCTTCATTCTGAGGAAGAAAGAGCCACTATTACCTAAGTGAAAATTTCCAACACCAATCTTTCATTTTTTGTTTTATTATGAGGAAGTATAAACCTCTATCTTTAATTAAAATAAAACTTTTACATGGTGGTGTAATTTATTTCATACTCTAAGGAAGGTTCATAGGAGCCAGAGAGAGTCTATAATATGATCTTTATAACAGATATAATTTTTGCCTCTACTCTCAATTCATCTCTTGTACACATGAATAATTGCATTACTTTTGCATTTTCATACACGTACGTATCTGTGTATATGTGTATGTGTATATAAAACATACACATGTATGTAGATGTATGCATAAGGAAACTTCTAAGTTATTCTCTCAAGAATTTTTAATCCCTTACATTTCCCTGCTTTGATTTTTTTGCCTTTGATCTGGCATTTAGCTACTTAGTACTATTACTTAAAATAATACTTAATAGCAGCAATAAGAAAGCATATCATTCATGAGGGCACATGGCTGCTTAATGGTGCAAGATCCTTCTAATTCCCTCTCCTCTGGTTTTATTTTCCTTTAGGGGACAACAATTCTAGAAGCTTAACTCTGTATAGCCTGTTGAAAGCTTCATTGTCCTGCTGGTAAGCTAATCAGACAATTTTTTTCTCTCCTTCCAGAAATAAAAATTACATTTTTTCTCCTACACTCAATCTGCTAATTGACATTTATTAGTTACCACTTTGTGTTAGGCATAAACTAAGCATTAGATATATAAATTCAACAAGAAAACTGTCCTTGCCTTCAGGAGGCTCGTATCTTAGGAGATAGGGAATAACATATAGATATAATTATATGCAAAACAAATACAAGTCAATTTGAGGTGAGTGGATAGTACTAGTGGCTTGAAGGATGAGGAAAGCCTTCATAGAGAAGATGGCACTTGAGTTGTCCAGCAATCAGGGATTTAAAGAAACAGAGTGGAGAAGAAAAAGAATTCCAGAGAACATCTGGGAGAGGTAACAAATAATATTCTTGCACAAGGTTTTTTGACTATTGAATAATTTATATGGCATTTTCTATATGATTTAAAAAATAAAGTTGTATGTAATGCTTTAATTTTTAATAAGTTTTCTGATATTTTGCAATCTATGTCATTTTGCTCCCTTTTACTCTACTGCCCTCCCCAAGACATCAGATAATATGGTATAGCTTGTACATATGTTATGATCTAATGTATTTCCATGTTTGTTATATCATGAAAGAAGATACATATCATTTACACAAGAGAAAAATAGATGTGGAATTAAATTGAAAAATTTTATGCTTCAATCTGCATTCAGATTCCATTGGGCCTTTCTCAGGCAGTAGATAGCCATTTTTGTCTTGAGGCTTTTGGGGTTCTGGATCCTTGTATTGCTGATAATGATTAGTTCATTCAAGTTGATTATCATACATACTGTATACAATATTTTGCCCACTTCTTTTGCATTATTTAATATAAGTCTTTCAGGATATTTTTGTTGTCTTGTTTGTCATTTCTTATGACACAAAAGTATCTCAATACAATCATATATCACAACTTGTTAAGCCATTAAAATAATAATTAACACTTTCGTTTTCACTTCTTTGCCACCAAAAACATAACTGCTACAGATATTAATGTTCTAGTATATTCTTTTCCCCCTTCTTGGATCTCTTTGAGATTCAGAACCAATAGTGATATTTCTACGTCAAAGCATATGTACAATTTTATGAACCTTTGTGCATGATTCCAGATTGTTCTCTAGAGTGATTGTAAAGGTTCACCACTCCACTAAAGCACACCAATTTTGCCACATCCCTGGCAATATGTATCATTTTACTTTTTTTGTCATATTAGCCAGTCTAATAGGTGAGGTAGCACTTCAGAATTTTTTTATATATGGTTTTTATTGAGTATTCCTAAAGAACAGGCAAAAACATGTCACACTTCTGCTCTTCAATTATCTAGGAGTTCCCAATTAACTATAGGATCAAATGCAAAATTTGATTGCATTGGTCTTCTTATTCCTATTTTGCACCCTTTACAATCCAGTGACATTTGGTTCCTTGCTTTTTGCACATGAGAAAAACTATAATCTATCTCCTGAATCTGAATTTTTTCTAGCTATCTAACAAAACTGAAATGTTTTCATTCCTCATCTCTACTTTCTGTTTTCCCTGTCTTTCTTTAAGTCTCAGCTAAAATACTACATTATAAAAAAGTACTTGCCAGTTGTAATGAGGGGGGTGTTTTAGGAGGAACTGGAATAAGCTGGAGTTGGGTAGAAATTCCTTCCTCCCTACTGCAGCCCCTTATCATAGTAAGACTATATGGGGTCCCTTGGAAAATGGGGGACCCTGGAAGTGCATGCCACCTTTAAGGGGCTGAAGGAATGAAACCCCTTCAAGGAGAAGTGAGTAATACCCTGATTCAGTGTTGGTGTGAATCAGGGTGCACAGAAACTTCCTCTTCCAACCAACAGATGGTTGGGCTTAGGGTAGTGATCAGCTTGACCAGGCTCTTCCACCACCTCCCAATCTAGTCTCCCTCAATGGAACTAATGCAGATCTGATCTTTCTGATATTTATTTGGATCAACAAGGGAAAAGGAGTGAAGTGGAATACTTGTAGGAAAGGGGGATAAAGGGATCCCTAAAATGGCAGTCTGTCAGGTCTTTCACCCTGGTGAGTACAGGTCAGACTTCTATCCCCAAAGGGAGAGTCAGTGCTTTCCTTGCTACAGAGCTTCTCCTGCCCTTCCCCAACTAGTGATATTGCCTATATGCTATATTGATTAGTAGACTAAAGTGGGATACCATCTGGCAAAGGCCCAAAGCAAGAGAGGTATGGAGAATGGCTCCCCAAAGAAGTCCAGAAATCCTAAAGACAAATGAACACTGCCAGATATATAGGAGATGACGGAATGTCAAGATGTCTCTGGTGCAGGCCTTCTTCTCTCTTCTGGAAAGCAAAGGAGCTTTCAGGGAATCACAGAGCTTGGATCCACATCCTTCCTCTCCAGCTCAAACCCTGGAAAAGCCCTCTTCTTGGTTCTCCATTCGCAGAAGTCTCTGTTGTTCCAACTGTCACTTTTGCTCTCTTCCCCAACATTCAATGGTTCTTTCAAGATGTCTGTCCCATTATTACACAGTTCTCCTTAATGTGAAATATCTCATAGGAAAAACAACTGACCTGGAAAATAGATCTAGGAAAAATAATTTTAGGTTTTAGATTGTTTGAAAGCCATGATTAAAAAAAGAATCCTACATACTCTATTTAAAGAAGTTATCAAGGAACTGACCAAATATCTCTCCAAAAGAAGTTATAGGAAAAATGAAAGTATTAATTGATCACCACTTGGAAAAGTGCATTAAAGGACTAGAGGGCTTGGAATGTGATATCCCAGAAATAGGCAAAACAGCAGGGATTATAAATAAGAATAATATACACAGAAAAACTGTATTCAAACCTTCAAGTAAAAGTATGGATATTTAGGAAATAGAAGACTTGCAAGGGATCCTAATGAAAAGACCAATTCTGAATAGAAAATATGATTTTCAAATATAAAACTCAAAAGAAGCATGAAAAAGTAGACATAAAAATTATAAGATATTAATAAGATAAAATGTTTACTTTTCTATCCAGGAAGATGATGCATATATCTTCTAAGAACTTTCTCATTATTAGGGTTGTTAGAAGTATTATTCATAAAAAGGATGTGTGGGAGTGGGTACACTAAATTGGAATTATGTAAAAAATGAATGTGGGAGAGAAAGTTTCTCTAGGAAAAGGAGGAAAGGAGAAGAATGGGGAAAATTATCTTGCATAAAAGGGGTACACAAAGAAAAGTTTCTACAGTACAGGGTGGGGAATAGGCAATGATTTAGCTTTACTCACTTTTAAATTGTTCAAAGATATACTCAAATATATCTTTGATATATTTAATATCAAGATATATTCAAATATATACTCATTTGATAATAGAAGTCTGTATTATCTATCAGTGAAATATGAAGGGAAAGGGATAAATTAAAGGGGAAGGAGACAAAAGATAAGGCAGATTAAAACAGCCAATGGTCAAAAGCAAAAGAGTCTTTGAGGAGGAACAGAAAAGAGAGAGAGAGAGAGAGTCAGAGAGAGACAGAGAGAGACAGAGAGAAAATTATTAAAACAAAATAGAATGAAAATGCAGTTAGTAATAACTTGAATGTGAATGGATTAACCTCATCCATAAAAAAGAATGGGATAAAAAATGAATTAGAAACCAGAATTCAACAATATGTTGTTTCCAAGGAATACATTTGAAAGAGAGAGACACACAGGGATAAAACTAGAAGCTGGAGCAGAATTTATTCTATTATGCTTCAGCTAATATTATAAAAAAATAAGAGAGTAGAAAGCATGATATCAGACAAAGCAAAAGAAAAAGTAGATACAATTCAAAGGAATAAGCTTGGCAAATATCCCTTCCTTAAAGGGGAAAAAATAGACTAGTCAAGATTTTGAGATAACTTACTATTTGACAAGAATTTCTGAGAAAAATGAAAAGTAGTTTAGCAGAGATTAGGCATAGACCAACATTTCACACCACATATCAAATCAAAAATAGATAAATGTTTAAGATATAAAGGGTGATTAAAAGCACAAGTACCTGTCAGATGTAACTATAAGGGAAGTGTAATGTCAAAACAAGAGAGAAGAAGTAAAATAGATGATTTTTATTACATGAAATTAAAAAATGCAGACAGAAAAAGAATGCATGCAAAATTAGAAAGAAAATAGGCCTAATTTTTCAAATATCTAGAAAACTGAGCCAAATGATAAAAATAAGAGCTACTCTTTGGTTCATAAATGGTCAAAGAATATGAACAGGTGGTTTTCAGGAGAATAAATAAAATGGTATCAATAGTCATGTTAAAAATGTTCTTAATTACTGCTGACTAAAGCAAATTAAAACACCTCTGAAATACCATTTCACACATGTATCAGTTTGGCTATTATGACAGCAAAGGAAAATGACATGCTGGAGAGGAAGTGAAAAAATTGGGACACTAATGCATTATTGGTGAAATTGTGAACTAATCCAACCCTTCTGGAGAAAAATTTCAAACTATTCCCAAATGATTATGTATTATCTCATAGAAATAAAGGAAAAACAAAAGTATCTATTTGTACAAAAAATATTTTTGCAATTCTCTTTGTAGTGGAAAAGAACTGAACACTGCAAGTATGCCCATCAATTGGAGAATATATGAACAAGTTCTGATATATAATTGTAATAGAATACTATTGTGCTATAATAAATAACAAGATGGTTTCAGAAATATATGGGAAGATTTTATGAAATGATGCAATTTTAAGTGTGTAGAACCATAAGGACATTGCACATAATAAAAGCAATATTGTAAGGATGACCAACTGTGGAATACTTAGCTACCTTCATTAAAACAATGACCCAAGATAATTCAGAAGGAATTATGAAAAATTATGAAAAATGCTATTCACCTATAGGGAGGAAGTAAATTAATTCTGAATGCAAATTGTTGGATTATTTTTAAAATTTTATTTTTCTTGTTTTATGTTTTTGCCTGTTTTCTTTTGCCACATGGCTAATATGGAATTATATTTTGCATAACTTCATGTGTATTAATGATACCAAATTATTTAACTTCTCAAGGAAAGGAAGGAGTAATAAAAAGAGGAAAGATTTGCAACTTAAGATTTTAAAATAATTCTTAAAAATTTTATCAGTATTTAATTTGATTGACAACTCAACTGGTTCTCAGTTAACAGCCTATCAAAGTCATATTAAGCTAGATTGGTTCTTAGGAACAGAGACAATCTGTGGTCAGGACCATTCTCTTTCCAAAACCAAGTCTTTCATCTTGGTCTCACCTAACGGAACTCTTTCCAATGCTACAATCCCTCAGAAATGCAATATTATCTCCATAATATGAGTGTTAAAGTAAGACTTTTGTAGAATATTTACGTTCTCTAAATCATCATCATCCAACCAGAAACTACTTTTGTATTATGTGTATGTTCTGGCTTTGATCTGCTGTTAGCCTTATGCAGTTATGTGGAGGCTCTCCAAATATCTATCATATTTTACTTATATAATGTTCTATTCCTCTCCATAACTTGTTCTTTAATTGTTTTTTGTTGTTTTTCTTAGTTATGAGAGATGGGAATTAAAGTCCCTGGTTATTATTTTATTGTTATCCATTGCCATGTATATCTCATTTAGTTTCCCTAGTAAAAATCTGTATGCTCTAACTCTTGGTACATACAGGTACAATATTGATAATGCTTCCTTATCCATAGTACCCACCAACATAATATAATTACCCTATTCACCCCTTCCAATTATATTCATTTTAGCACCAACTCTGTTAGAGAATGTGACTGCTACCACTCCCTTCTCTGGTACATCTAATGCATAGTATATTCTTTTCCAGCCCCTCGCCTTCACTCTATATGTGTGTCTCATTTTCAGTGTGTTTCTTGTAACAAGCACACTGTCAGTTCGTAAGTTTTGATGCTTTCTGCTATTTTCTTTGCATGTGTGAATTCATCCCACTTACACTCAATTTCATACTGCAAAATTGTGGATTTCCATCAATTCTGCTCCTCCTTACTCTTTCTCCCCCTCTTACTTTCTTTTCACCTCATCCCTCCTCAAATGTTCGATATCTTTGACTAATACTTCTCCAATTCATATACCTCCCGCAAAATAGTCCTTTATCTTCTCCCCTCACCCTCCTAACTCCAACTTGGTTGACCTTTCCAAAAATCCCTCCTTTATCCCTCTCTTCTTGTGCCCTCCTACTTGATATGAGTTTTGATTAAAAAAATCTCTCCCCTTCCTTATCCTGAGTCCTTCCCTTATCCCCTTATCTTACCCCTCTAATTCTTGATATGTACTCTAATCTACATATCACTCTTTTCTGTTCATTTTCTTATCCCCTTGCCCTTTTTTTTTTCTTAGCCTACCTTTCTTTCCATTGTCTCCTCAGTCCCCCAAGGAGATTCCAAAGGCCTCTCTTATCTCATTCACCATCCCTCCTATTTCTCTGAACATTAAGAATAATTTTACCCTTCAAATTGTGTATGTTGTTCTCTCTTTGTCTCAGGTCTGATGAGAATAGAGTTTAAGTACTATGAGCCTTCACCCCCTCCTCCCTTTCTCTGGGGAAATTCTTCCACTTATTCCTTCATATGAGATAGCCATTCTATCTGAGATCCTCCTATTCTATTCCACTACCATTTCATCTAATACAACACATTCACCTTGACTTTGAGTCTTCCATCTATACTTGTCCTTTCAAAATATCCAGGAAATGATGCCCTTCCCAGGGACCATAGACATTTTCCCATAAAAGAATCAAACAATTTGACTTGAGATTGTTTTTGATTGATATTTCATGAATTTGTATGTTTCTTATAGATCAAATTTTCTACTTAGTTTCATATTTCCCTCCAGTAGTAGTTGGAACTCAACTTACTTAAATATCAATTTTTTACCTTTAAAATTTATGCTCATATTTGCTGGGTATATTATTCTTAATTGTAAACCCAATATATTTAATCTTTAAAATGCTGTGTTCCATGTCTTTTATTTTTTTTTAATATTGTGGCTGCTAAGTATTGTGTTATTCTGATTATTAAGCACTTCATAGTGCTTTTTTTTTCTTATTAGTTGTAGCATTTTCTCCTGAACCTGGGAGCTATGGAACTTAGCAATGGTATTCCTGTGCCATTTATCTTCAGGTTTATTTGAGGTTATCATTGGTGGATTCTTTCAATTTCTATTTTACCCTCCGATTCTAGGATTTCTGGACAGTTTTCCTTGATGATTTCTTAGAATAGTGCATGTAAAATCTTTTTAATCATAACTTTCTGAGGGTCTAATTATTCTTTTATTGTCTCAACTTGATATTTCTTCATCATATGTTTTCTGAAAAGATGTTTCATATTCTCTCCTGTTAATTCATTCTTTTGCTTTTGCTTTATTATTTCTTGTTGTATTAGTAAATTGTTAGATTCCTCTTGTACAATTCTAGCTCTTAATAGATCATTTTCTTCTATGAGTTTCTGGTTCTCTTTTTCCATTAGAATGATCCTTCATAATTTTCTTCATTTTCTTATATTGTTCTTATTTTTTATAATTATTCCTTGATATCTCTCATTTGTCTTTGAGGCCTTTTTAAAGAATTTTTTTAAAAAATTCATCCAAAAACTCTTTTTGAACTTGTGGCCATTTATTGTATTATATTGCTGTTTTTGAAGTAGATTTTTGTACCTCATCATTCTCTGAGTTTGAGCTGAAGTCAAATTGCAATAAATCAGAATTTAATTTATTTTTTTGTTGTTGATTGTCTAGACTTAAAAAAGTATTATTAAAAGTTGAACTTTTTGTTATTGTTGTTGCTGTTGTTGTTTGTTTCCCAGAGAGCATGGTTATTAATTTCGGTGGTGTTCAATTCTTTTTTCAGTTGTATTCAACTCTTCATGACCTCTATTGGGGTTTTCTTGGCAAAGATACTGAAGTGTTTTACTGTTTCCTTTAGCTCATTTTATAAATTACGGATTTGGGTAAATAGAGTTAAGTGATTTGTTACACATCTAGTAATTGTCAAGCTAGATTTAAACTAGGAAGATGAGTCTTCCTCCTTCCAAGGCCAGTGCTATATCCACTATGCCACCCAGCTGTATAAACATTGTTTGAGCTCAGCACAAGTGAAATAGAAGGCAGCGACATGAATTTATCTCCAGATGGGAAGAGGCCTAGTGACTGTAGGCTACTACTACTACTACTACTACTACTACTACTACTACTACTACTACTACTACTACTATTGCTGCTGCTGCTGCTGCTGCTGCTGCTGCTGCTGTTGCTACTGCTGCTGCTAATTATAAGTGACATTTATATAGTGCTTTAAGTTTTCCAAAATTCTTTATATTCGTTATCTCATATTACCTGTGGAATTGGGAAGTCACCATTTACTATCTATTTGGGGCCAAATATGCTGCGTGCAAGTCCCCATCCTAGTCTATGAGATACATTCCCTTAGACTTTTCAGTTAATTTCAGTAAAAATAGATAAAATTTTACAAACACCTACTATGTTTAAGGCAGAGTTTAGGTATTAGAGATACAAATGCAAAAGAAAAAATTTCATATACACACATACATACATACATACATATCTATCTATCTATCTATCTATCTATCTATCTATCTATCTATCTATCTATCTATCTCTTTATTGATACTTCTTGCCTTTAAAGGATAACTCCTTTAAATTACCGAGCTTGAATCTACCTCACCCCTTTACAGTAAACAGAGCTAAGCTAACATCTGTTTAGACCTCAGATATGAGATTTCCCCATCCCACTATCACCATCAATCTAAGCGAGACTCAAAATCCTTTATACAAAGCTAATCTGTGACAAGATGACTATTCCTTCACATGGAATTTCTCTTTTCTATATCCATTCCTTCTAAGAAGTCCAAAACTATTCTTTCTTGCTTTTTTAAAATTTATGATCTTTTTAGAAGTTTACTTTCCTGTGCTAGTTTATTATTGGTAGAATAGTGAATTGGTTTTACTATTGTGGAAAGTTGATTATAATTATAATTTTTTAAAGTGATTAAAATAAATGTAGATACTACTGCTGATATATATTTTAAGAATCCACCAAAAAAAAAAGAAAGAAAGAAAGGACCTATAAACATCAAAATATCCTTAGCAGCTCTTTTTGTGGTACCAAAGTACCAAAAATAAGGTGGCTATAAATTTATTTAGAAATAGCTAATCCAATTGTGATAGATGAACCAAGGCTATAGAATTCTTTCTTCAGAAATGTCAAATGTGAAGGATTAATATTAGTATAGAAATATTTAGACAGACTGAAGTGATCAGAAACAGATAAAATAATATACACAGTAATTACAATGGTGTAAACACAACATCAAATCTAAACTAAATTCTGTATAATTAAAATGGCCATTTTTGACCCTGGAGAAAGATTAAGTCAAAGATTCTACCAGCAATTTTTAAGTAGCTCCTATGTGCCAGACACTATGCTAAACCTAAGGAGAAAAAAACGTCAAAACAATATCTACCCTCAAGAATCTTACATTCTTATAGGGGAAACATATGTATGTATGTATATATATACATATATACATATACATATATACACACACACACATATTTACAAACTATCTGAGAAAGAAGATATATTCTTAAGGAGTATTGAGAGAACCATCACTGAGAAGTTTAAGAAAATATATCCACCTTTTCATCTTGATGTAGGATATTATATACATGAAATACTGCATGGATAGTCAGATACACTTGATTTCCCACCCCCCCGAATTGCTGTTTCTTTCTCTGTTTAAAATCTGTATTATTAGAGAAAAGCTACTAGGTTGGGGGTGGGGTGAAATATATATATATATATATATATGTATATATATATATATATATATATTTAATACAGGTAATAAAAACATAAGACATCAATGAAAATACTTCAAAGGAATTTTTATGCTTTTGTTTGCACTTAAGTTGAAGAACAGTATATACCTTTAGGGTTACACTTAAGGACCATTTTTTATTATCTTAGAACAACAAAACCAACAACCTCCTATTTGTTCTCCTCTAGACTTGATCATTACATTAGCGACTGCTTGAAATATCTCATCATCCTTGGAACTCAGACCTCATCAGTATCATCTGCCCCTAGGGCTCTTCTATGTCTAATTGTAAAAAAGGTAGAAGGTGTTATATTGAAACTCTGGGAGCTGGGAGTCCACACTGTTGATTGACAGGTGGAGACTGTTGGATCTCAGAATGTTCCCAGAGGCCATGAGGACAGGGGAGAAAGCGGTTGGCCAGGGGGGTATAAATACCATCATAGCCCTGGTTTTGGGTCCGTTTCACTTCCCTTGGACCTGAGATCTGTGGATCCTGGTCTATGGGGATCTGAGACTTGCTGGGCTCAACCTTGCAAGAACCTCCTGTCTTGTACCTAAATAACATTGCCAACCATCAATCTTCTGATTCTACTGTTCCTAGATATTTAGAAATTCAACCATCTTTAGTTATCTAGGTACCCCAGGGCCCGGGAGGGATCCGGGAAGTGGGCAGGAGAAGAAGAAGAGGGTGGAAAAGGGGTGGATCCTGAAGGCTGTATAGGCATAACATCTAGCAGAAAAAAGAAGCTGAAAGATGTCAAACGGCAGCTTGCTTGCTCTGGTTTGGCTGTGGCCAGGCTGAACCAGAGGAGTTAACTAACCAGAATCAATTACCTGCCTAGAGCTCTGAGGGTTTATTATTATCAAATTAGTTTAGGGTTTCCCAATTCCTCTTTCCATTTCCCAATACTCCTCTTTGCTACAATATAGATAAACTATTCAAGTACCTTCCTGGAGTGGTTGTTTCATAACTTCTCTGGGAAGGGAGTCATGCAGTCAGATAAATTGTTTCCAAGGCTAATAGAGCCCAATATCTATCACCAATCAACCCTAGGTGGGACCTGAAGGGACACCATCCATTGACCTGAAGGATCCTGCCTGGGCACTGTTATAAAGGAGGGAGGGGTTACATCATCTAGCTAGGTGGCAAGACTCAGGTGATCTTGCACAAACCACACATCTGAACATCACTGCTGTCACCCACATTTAGCAGTGGTAGTATTCAGTGTACCCCTCTCTCCCCTCCATCTATACCCATTTATTTTATAACAAAGGCAAGGTTGAGAACTCCTATTTCCTCCACTTAAGGAGGATTCTATGCCAACCATCTCATCATTTCTCCCTTAGCTCCATATCTCTGCACTTAATCATGTCTTCCAGACAAGTAACTTCTCTACCTCATTTTCAACTTAATTTTATATACTGTCTTCCCCTCCCCCCCCATTAGAGTGTGAGGTCTTTGAGGGTAGGGAATATATTTCTTTTACTTTGTATCTCTAGTACTTGGCACAATGCTTGCACAGAGTAGATGCTGAATAAATCTTTATTGACTGACTGAAATATGATTGAAAAATGTAGTAATCTAGAAATTAAAAGAATATGGTTTCAACATTTTTAGCTATTTCAGATAGTTATTTGTTACCTAAAAATATCGCTTTATTCTTCTTTAAGCCTCTGTTAAGTTCCCTGAAAAAGAAGGGATTGGATGAGGTTATATTTGATGTCACTCAATCCTTTTGTAGTGTAGGTACTTGGTGGAGGCTCAGGCGAGAACTGGGTGAAAGATAAGTGGTAAAACAATCTCAGCATATGGGTGGGTTCAAATAGGTTGAGGGTTACTAATGGCCCTCAAACCCATTGGTGAGGTGAGGGATGTCCACCTCAAGAAATGAAGACTCCCCCTGATAGAAAAGGCAAATGAGAACAATTTGTTCCAATAATCATGAAGGAGGAAGAAGAAGGTTCTGTTTAATGCTTAAAACTTGTTCAAACATCAATAATTCCAGTTACACATTTTATCCTTGGTCATTGCTAGTCATTGTGACTTTTGTTTTGCCACTACTTTGATGACTGGAAGAGACTGAAGCTGACAACTTTGGACAATTCTGCCTCATTTTAATCCAGTTCACCAGAAAGTCAAATAATCACTCTATGATTTCCCTGATTCTCTTTTAAAATTTTGGCTGAACAACAACTTGATAAACCACTATCTAGGTGTCTAGAAAATTGAGTCCAAACTCTGGCAAAAAGTATTTACTGGGTAGCTGTGAGATTCAAGGCAAATCAATTCATCTCCCTCAGCTTCAGTTTCCTCATCTGGGAAATAATACTAATAATAATTGGACTTCCTTACCTCAAATGGTTATGGTGAGGGAAAGTGCTCTGGAAACCTTGAAGAGAAGTGAAAATACGGGCTGTAAATCTGTGATTTTATCTGCATCATTGGCTTCCTTCCTTAGAGTGAGAAACCAAGACTAGACTGTAATTATAGATAATCTGACACTGGGCTGAATTCCCTAAGCAAAAAGAATGATAGGGATAAATTCATTTAATAATGATGATTCTGGGCCCCCCTCTGAAAAGTGTTCTCTGTTGAGATTGGCACTGGCTCCTGCCTTATGTTTCATTTAAGCTTGGTCATGACTTAATTCTGCCTGGTTGGCAAATCTTTCCAACCTTCTGAATTAGCCATTGAATTTTAAGTTCAGCAATTGATTATCCTAAAAACAAATAAACTACAAATAATCAAAGGGAAAATACTTTTGTATTTTTTATTATGAAACATAAGACACAACAGTATTAAGAGGAAGCACCAACTATGGGCTGACAGGCTGAAAATTATTGTTCAAAATTAAAACAAAATTGATTCAGATAAATGACCTGGCCACTTCCTAGATTAATAATGAATGAATTAAATTTGTATATAAGTTTGTATATAAGTATAATATAATGAATTAAAATTGTATATAATATAAATTTGTATACTGTTCAGAGAACAGTAATTATTTTTAGTAGAAAATATAAAATTTGAATTAAAATTTTTAGTTTGGAAAATATACTTCACAAAAGAATTGTTTTTCTCTCTCATATTGTTTAGTCATTTATTTTATCCCAATATCTTTACTTGTGAATGTTTTCTAGATTTCTAATAGGTAATATTATAATAATAGGTAGTCTAAAAGATAAGTATTTGAGGGCAATGAAAATAGAGAGACCTTCTTTATCAGTATTAAACTACAAAATAAGTAAGTAAAATAATTTATGTATCTTGGAATTTAATTAAAAAAAAACAATATTTGTGGTTTAATTAACTAAATGACAGATCAGATCAGCTTAGATCAGTGATGGGTGAACTACTACTCACGGGCCAGATGCAGCCCCCTGAAATGTTCTATCCAGCCACATGCAACATTATTCTAATCTGACAAATACAATGAGTAGGATACAATACAATGAAACTTCGAAAGAGTTGCCTTAGAAACAGACTGACAGATGAGCATTTCCTATCCTTTGGCCCCCTCTTTAAAAAGTTTGCTCATCACTGGCTTAGGTCAATAACTCCCCTTCCATCTAATTTGGGCTTTAAAGATTATATGTAAGCAACTGTTACTGTGTTGTAGATGGGCAACTAGGTGGCACAGTAGAGATTGTGCAGACTTGAGACTGGAAGAGAAGTTCAAATTCAATCTCAGACACATACTAGAAATTCAAAAATCAAAGAGATAGAAGAAAAATGGGAAAACGAATTGGAAGAAATCCAAAAAGAATATAACATCTTAAAAGCAAAATTGGTAAAGTGGAAAAAGAGGCAAAAAAATCCAATGAAGAAAAGAATTCCATGAAAAAAAAGAATGAACCAAATGTAAAAGAAGTTTCAAAAAGTCATAGAAGAAAATTATTCTTTAAAAATTAGGATTAGCAAATAAACCCCAATGACGTCATGAAATATATAAAAAAAACTAAAACAATCAAAAGAATATAAAAAGAGAAATATATCAATAAAAATCAATTGACCTGTAAAACAGACAAGGTGTTAAGAGAATTTTTCTCTTGATTTCTCCCTTTTTTTATTTAGGAGACATGGAGCAAAAAGATTTCTGAGTAGGAACCCCCCTGCTGTGCACACTGTTAGTTTGGACAGGTAGAAGGGTATGGCTGAGAGTTAGTCAGTGACAGCTGGCAGTTGGAAAGGGGCTTTTGTCTCTGGGTTCCCTGGGGAGAGGAGTGTGTGGTTCACTCTCTCTGGGACTGTGAAGAGACTGAAAAATGGATTTAAGTCCTTAACAGTCTTATTGATTATTGATTATCTTGGGTAGATGGGTAGATAGATAGTGGGTATATTATTAGATAGTCAGTGTAGAGAAGTTTAGGCCTGGGCTTTGCCCTGGCAGAAGCAACTGCCCTTGAAGGCAGATAGATTTAGGGTTTTCTAGAATTTTTTTAGATAGGACTGGGATGTTAGGTATAGTTATCAGCTATTAAAAGATTACTCTCAGTTTCCTCCTTCCTATTTCTTGTGTTTTGTGTTTAAGGAGCTGCTCTCCTGACTTTTCTTCAAACTCCTACCCCCAAAATTTAACCCTTCATAGAGGAAAAATAATCTAAGAATTATTAGATTACCAGAGTAATAATTTTTTTAAAAAGCTTATATATCACATTAAAAGAAATTATCAAGAAAACTGCCCTGATCTTCTTAAATAAAAGGGTAAAAGAGAAATTGAAAGAATCCATAAATCACCTCCTGTAATTAATGTCCAAGTTATAGCTTTCTGGAATGTTATAGCCAAGCTCAAGAGCTCTTGGGCCAAGGAGAAAATTCTACAAGAAAAAAACAATTCAAATATCATGGTCAGGGTTGCACAGGACTTAGTTTCTACATTACCAGATATAAACAGAAAAGTTGCTGTCCAAATACAAAATTCAAGAGAACCTTAAAAAAGGTAAAGAAGGATAAAAAAATTTAAGGGACTCAATAAGGTGTAATTGTTTATATTCTGTGTGGAAAAAAAATTTGTAACTGTAAAAAAGTGTATCATTATCATAGTAGTTACAAGAAGTATACATAAACATAGAGTGTGGTAGTAAGCTGTTTATGATGATATGGAAAAAAATTAAAAGCTAAAGAAGAATATTGCACTGAAAGCAAATGAAAGGGGAAAGGTAAAATGGGGTAAATTATATAATAAAAAAGGCATGAGAGGAAAATACTCAGTAAAGGGGAAGATTGGAGGGTGGTGATAGGCAATACCTAAGTCTTACTCTCATTGAAATTAGCTCAGATAGGTTATCACAACCAGACTCATTGGGATATAGAATCCTATTTTACCCCATGGAGAAGAAGAAGGGGAAAACAAGGATGATGGTAGAAAGGGGAAAGTTAGGGGATGATTAAAAGGCCCCATAGAGAAGTAGGAGAGGGATAAGAAAGTGATGGTGGGAAAGAGATTAATATAAGGGAAAGAGAATGGAGGGAGTGATTAAAAACAAACATTTGTGTGGAGGGGCAGATTGAAAGGGGAAAATATAGTAAAGGATAATACACAGATGGTAATCATAACTGTAAATGTAAATTGGGATGAACTCTCCCAAAAAATGGAAACAGATTGCAGAGTGGTTTAAAAAACAGAATTCTACTATATGCTGTTTACAGGAAACACATTTGAGGCAAGGAACTGAAGCAGAATCAATCAGACTTCAACTGAAATTTAAAAAAAAGCAGGAATAACAATTATGAACTCAGACAAAGATAAAGCAAAAATAAATCCGATTAAAAGAGATAAGGAAGGTGATTACATCTTGATAAAAGGTTGTATAGACAATGAAGAATAGCAGTACTTAACATGTATGCACCAAATAGTATAGCTTCCATATTTTTAAAGGACACACTGAAGGATCTTAAAGAGGAAATAGACAATAAAACTATACAAAAGGAGGGAGATCTCAACCTTCCTCTATCAGAACCAGATACATCCAAACAAAAATAAATAGGAATGAAGTAAAAGGATTCAATGAAACTTTAGAAAAGTTAGATTTAACATCTATATGGAGAAAACATAGTAGGGATTAAAGGGAATATGCCATCTTTTCAGCAGCACATGATATAGACTCAAAAATTGACCATGTACTTAGGGCATACGAACTTCACTATTAGATTCAGAAAAGCAGAAACATTAACGCAACTTTTTCAGAACATAATGCAATAAAAAGTATAATCACATCCTTAAAAATTCTCTAGATAAGGAGTTAGAGATAGAATCTCACCTGTCCCTAATTATTTGGAAACATGTAAATTCACTTCTTTTTTTTTTAATTAATTTGTTAAGAATATTTTTTCATGGTTACATGATTCATGTTCTTTCCCTCCCATTTTCACTCCCTCTCCCCCCAAGTTGATGAGTAATTCCACTGGGTTATACACATATCATTGTATCATTGTTCAAAACCTATTTCCATATTACTAATATTTGCAATAGAATAAAGTCAAAATCCCTAATCATATATCCATTGAACCACATAGTCAATCATATGTTTTTCTTTTGCTTTTTCTACTCCCACAATTCATTTTCTTAATGTGGATAGCATTCTTTCTCATAAATTCCTCACAGTTGTCCTGGATTATTGCATTGCTACTAGTAAAGAAGTCCATTACATTTGATTGTGCCAAAATATATCAGTTTCTGTGTAAAATGTTCTCCTGCTTCTGCTCCTTTCACTCTGCATCAGTTCCTGAAGCTTTTTCCAATTCACATGGAATACTTCCGTTCATTTTTCCTGTCACCAACCTTTTCCTCCCTTCCATTGTATTGGTCTTCTCCACCTCTCTCCCTGTGCACTTCTTTATGAAATATATATTTACCCAATTTTATCACTTTCCCCATTTCTCTTAGTATTATCCTCTTCTTTACCTTTAGTTTTTTAAATATTTTTTGACATATTATCCTATACATTTTATCACTATAACCTCTAGGTATACTTCTAGCTACCCTGATGATAACAATAATTTTAAGAGTGGCCAATATCATCTTTACATATAGAAATACAAATCATTTGAACTTATTAATTCCCTTAATTTTTTTTTCCTTTCTTAATTACCTTTTGGTGTTTCCCTTGAATTCTGTATTTGGGCATCAAAATTTTCTGGTTAAGTCTGGTCTTTTCTTCAGAAATGCTTGGAAGTCTTCTATTTATATTTTTGCCTTCTTTCTCCCTCCTTATCTGCTTTATTCTTGCTCCTCTGTTTATTTTCTGGATCTGTGAATTCTGGATTTTCTACCCTGAAGGGGATTCTTCTCTGCTTAGCTGATTGAGCTGACCAGTTGTATTAATGTGCCCTGAGGCCCGATCTTTCCCAGTTGCCAGCAGATACTAAAGGTGAAAATGAAGATGTCGAGGCTGAAGGTAGTTACCTTGGGTGCTCCTCTCTACTCCTTTCTGTCAGATGCCTTCCTGCCAGCTTCCAGGTCAGAGCCCTGAGCTTCCCTTTATGGCACCAAAGTACTCTGTTATGGTTGCAGCCTTTGCCCTTTGATTGTAGTCAGCCAGAGTCTTGCCATGGGTCTCAGCACAGTGGGTGGGGGAAGGGTATTGGATCTTTCACTTATACCTGAGAATTTGACTTTATCTGCATACCTTTCAGGTTGGATTAAGCAGGAGATACCCATTGTCCTGTACTGCTGCAAAGGCTGACTTTCTGTCCACTCTGCACCAATGTTCCTCTGGTTTTCTGCCATCTCCAAAAGACTGAACCCTTCTTTCCTCTGGAGGCTTTTTCTTTGCACTATTAATAAACTGGACTTGGCCAGTTGAACTGATCTGCAGAGCAGAATATGCCTGAGACCAAAATTTCCAGAGGCAGAGGCCCAAGATGTAGGTAAGGTGGATGAAGGCTCTGACCAGCCTGTGCTCTTCTCTGCTTCTCTCCTTCACCTTCCTCCTTGCCAGCTGTAGACAGTTTCCTGAGTTTCTAGTAGTTGTGGTAGCAAGGTACTCCATCTGGGTTTGAATCCTAGCCCTGAGATCCCATCAACCATCCCCGTCTCAGCACAGTAGGTGGGGGAAGGGCCCTGGGACCTGCCTTTTTTCTTTTCCTTAAACCTGAGACTTCAACCTTCTCTGAGTACCTTTTAAGTTGAAAAGAGCAGGAGAGTCCCTCAGGTCTATCTTGTTGGATTTTGTTTTCTTTCCCCCTTGAAGCACTTTGTTTTTGATTGGTGTGGAAGGGTTTTCAAGAGGAATCAATTATTGTTTCTTCTAAGCTGCCATCTTAATTCTGCCCTAAATTCCTTTCTTTAATTAGTATTTGTGAAGTTTTTCTGAAGGTAGTTTAATTTGTAATATGACTTAGTTTGTCTCTAGACTTTGTTTTATGAGTTTTATTTCCTTAGGGGATATGTGAGATTATGACTGTTTAACTGTGTTTGTTAAACTTTTATGACATTGAAAAAAGTATGAGATAGGGTCTATCTTTCTTTATGTTATGTATGTACATGTACATGATGGCTAATTGTAAATGAATTATTTCTTTGTCATTCTGACCTAATTAGCTTAGAAGTCATATCAGAATCTTTAAAAATGTTCAGGTTTTCTCCAAAGCCTGAATGTATTGTTGCCATAATATTAAGCCCTAGGTTTCTATTAGTTAATTTTTTTTTATTTTTTTAGGATCTTTTTTTTTAGCATTTATTAATAATCATTTTTAACATGGTTACATGTTTCATGCTCCTATTTTCCCCTTCACCCCCCACACTCCCCCCACCCATGGCCGACGCACTTTTCCACTGGTTTTGTCATGTGTCCTTGATCAAGACCAATTTCCCAATTGTTGGTGGTTGCATTGGTGTGCTAGTTTCGAGTCCACACCCTCAATCATGTCCGCCCCGACCCATGCGTTCAAGCAGTTGCTTTTCTTATATGTTTCCTCTCCTGCAGTCCTTCCTCTGAATGTGGGTAGCATTCTTTACCATAAATCCCTCAGAATTGTCCTGGGTCATTGCATTGCTGCTGGTACAGAAGCCCATTACATTCAATTTTACCACAGTATATCAGTCTCTGTGTACAATGTTCTTTTGGCTCTGCTCCTTTCACTCTGCATCAGATCCCGGAGGTCTCTCCAGTTCGCCTGGAACTCCTCCAGTTTATTATTCCTTTTAGCACAATAGTATTCCATCACCCGCATATACCTTTTTTTGTTCAGCCATTCCCCAATTGAAGGACATACCCTCCTTTTCCAGTTTTTTGCCACCACAAAAAGCGCAGCTATAAATATTTTTGTACATGTCTGTTTATCTATGATCTCTTTGGGGTACAAACCCAACAATGGTATGGCTGGATCAAAGGGCAGGCATTCTTTTATAGCCCTTTGAGCATAGTTCCAAATTGCCAGCCAGAATGGTTGGATCAGTTCACAACTCCACCAGCAATGCATAAATTCCCAATTTTGCCACATCCCCTCCAGCATTCATTACTCTCCCCTTCTTTCATTTTAGCCAATCTGCTAGGTGTGAGGTGATACCTCAGAGTTGTTTTGATTTGCATTTCTCTAATTATTAGAG
>NC_058131.1:494678197-494756220 GCF_016433145.1 Gracilinanus agilis
AGTTTCCCTCTTTATATTCAAGTCATTCACCCATTCTGAATTTATCTTGGTGTAGGGTGTGAGATGTTGATCTAGACCTAATCTCTCCCATATTGTTTTCCAAATTTCCCAGCAGTTTTTGTCAAATAGTGGATTCATGTCCCAAAAGTTGGGCTCTTTGGGTTTATCATCTATTAGTTAATTTTTGTATTGCAGCAAATACATATTTGGCAACAGTTACTTAGCACATGAATTGAGAGAAGATATTTCTTTCATAATACCATACTTGTCTTCTTCTTTCCTATTGATCAACTTGATCAAATTATCTCCTGTAACTGAATATTACTCTATCCCCTTAAACATTTCTCTTTCTGACAAAGTCCAGCCCTAACCCTGCACTCCTGCACACTCCATGGGGCTGATGGCAACAGAAAACTGAATCTATATATCATTTCATTTTTAAACCAAACTTCATTTATCCTACTTATTAGCATACTATTTATAATAGTATATTATTATATTACCTATTTACTTTTATGTTAATAGATTGTAAAAACACAAATATACACCCTGAGGGGTTATTAAAAATTCTCTAGTACAACCTCCTCTTCTTGAATAGTGAAAAACATTTTTTTCACAATTATGATGGTAACAGGTAATAAGGAGCAGTAATGAGAATCAAACTCAGTTTCTTTGACTCCAAATGCATTGTTCTTCCATTGTTGCTATTAAATTAGACAATTTTATATGAAATAGTAGAAAAAGAGCTGGACTTGGTGCCAGGATGATCTGAATTCAAATCCAGCTTATGATACATACTGACCATATAACCTCTGGGATATCTTCTTAACCTCTTAGTGCTACAAGCAGCTTGATGTTACACCCTCCAAATACCACACAAAGATCTTGTCTTGGGAGAGACAAACCACTTAGCTCCTTCTCTGCTCTCTGAGATCACCTTTATTTTCACTTCAGTAATTTTCCATCTTACTAATTCATCTTCCAACTCTTCCTCTGAGAATTATTTAAAAAAATAGGGGTCAGCTAGATAACTCAGTGGATTGAGAACCAGGCCTAGAGATGGGAGGTCCTGGGTTCAAATCTAGCCTCAGACAATTCCTAGGTGTGTGACCCTGGGCAAATCACTTAACTCCCGTCGCCTAGCCCTTACCACTCTTCTGTCTTGGAACCATACATAGTATTGATTCTAAGGTGGAAGGTAAGAGTTTTAAACAAAAAAAGTAAACAACTTGTACATCTACAATCTCTACAATCTTATGTAGCAAGACTGGCATTCACTCTCCCAGAGAAAAAACAGATATATTCCATCTACTGTTAGCAATAAGTAATTAACTTAACAGCTCTTTTTTTAACCAATGAACACCAATTAGCTTTTTTCAAAAGGCAAGGTCAGAATTATGAACATTTTTCCTCAAAAAACTTGTGGAGGGGCAGCTGGGTAGCTCAGTGGAGTGAGAGTCAGGCCTAGAGACAGGAGGTCCTAGGTTCAAACCCGGCCTCAGCCACTTCCCAGCTGTGTGACCCTGGGCAAGTCACTTGACCCCCATTGCCCACCCTTACCAATCTTCCACCTATGAAACAATACACTGAAGTACAAGGGTAAAAAACAAAAAAAACAAAAACAAAAACAAAAAACAAACAAAAAAAAAACTTGTGGAATTCTACTCTTTGTTCTTCCACTTTGGCTCCTAGGGAAAATGAATTTAGATTGAAACAGTTTTCTATATAATGTTTCTCTCATACCAACTTCACTTTCAAACGTCATTTTCAATGTGTGGATAGATCTGTATTTTTGCTGCTCCTGGGCTGGATCAAGCAGGTCAGAACTTTTCCTTACCATTCGGCTGTCAGCAAATCCTCTTCCCAGAGTTTGTCTGGTGGCTCAATGTCTCAGTCTTTTGAAGTTTACAAGATCACATATCCAACCTCCTTCACTTAAAACATTAAAGAACAAATACAAAGAAGCAAAGAACAGAGGTCTATATTCATGGCTTACATATCATTGTTGGATGAAGGCTCTAGACCTTTCTCTATATAGAGGTTTACATTATTTCTCTCTCCTCAGACTTTTATAGAAGAATGAACAAGAGCCAGATGATCATATTGGTTGGTTCATTTCTTTTTAAGCATCCATCCCTGTCCCCAGTTTTGGCTCCACTACAAAGCAAAAACGTTCATCCTTTTCCTCATGTATTTAGAACTTAACCAGTTATAGAATGTATATTTTTTTTAAAGTTCATATATGGTTTATATCAGGGGAATATATGTTCATAAGGACTTGCTCATTGGTCGATCATACCTCTTATCTCTCTTGTGAACTTATTTAAAGAAGTTATCTTCCATTTTTACTATGCTACTGAACTTTTAAAGTTGGATCAAAGAAAGAAGCTCTTGACATTGGTGGCGAGGTAGACTCGAGGGAGCTAATTATTCCAACCCTTTCTAAATGGTGAAGCATTTATTGTTTTAATATATATATATATTTAAACTCTTGTACTTCTGTGTATTTTCTCATAGGTGGAAGAGTGGTAAGGGTGGGCAATGGGGGTCAAGTGACTTGCCCAGGGTCACACAGCTGGAAGTGGCTGAGGCCGGGTTTGAACCTAGGACCTCTTGTCTCTAGGCCTGACTCTCTCTCCACTGAGCTACCCAGCTGCCCCCGTTTTAATATATTTTTAAGGACGAATTCTAATGACAGAAAATGGGGCTCAGAGTATTAGGGAAACAACATATAACACAAAATTTAGCGGTCATCATTTGAGTAAATCTAAGAATCTTGGGACAAACTAAAATATTTTAGGAATGAAAGATATAAAGGAGTTAAATTTCACTTTGTTATTTCATAGTTTTATAGATGAAGTGGTCAAGTGATAGTAGATGAGTTTTCTAAGGTCATAAAATTAGGACGGTGAGATTTTTAACCTATGTCCTTTGGCTGAGTCACAACGCCATTTGCCCTCTCAGCTTTATCCTCACGTCCAGGGTTTGTCTGCACTTTTTAGGCTCCTGAGGTCTCAGGTCTAGTTGTTTTCAGGGTCAAGCCACCTGGTGGTTCTCTTACTTGCTCCTCTGTCCAAAACTCCTTTAACAGTCTAAGGGTGCTGCTTCCACAGTTATGAGTCCCTCTGCACTGGGTCCCCAACCGAGTTCTGTGCCTATGCTCAAGGTCTGTGTTCAAAGTCTACATGTTCTTTAGCCTCTTGGAGTCTTAAGTCTTGCTTCTCTCAGGAGCAGACCCTGGTGATCCCAGGTAGCTGCCAAGAACTTAATGAATGCCCCAAACTTGCTCTAGCTCTTGTGTGCTGGCTTTGGCCCTGTAGGTGGTTGGAGGGGAGGGGGTTGCTCAGCTTACATTTTAGTGAGAGCTATTTCACCCCCTTATAGCATGGACATGCCCCGATCCAATGTACCTTCAATGTTGCGCCCTGTTGTGGGGTCCCTTCGTTCATCTGAATTTGTTTTTATGTCCTCTTAAGGAGTCCTATCTGTGTGGGTTAGGAGAGGTTAAGCAGCTACTTTTACTCTGCCATCATTTTAACCCAAAAGCTTAACCTAGGTCCTTTGGGTCCAATTCCAACACTCTTTCTACCATATTCATTCCCCTTACACCTTAAATTCAGAAAAATCACTGGTTTTAAGTCTCTGATTTTCTCTACCACCACTTCCCATATTGTTTTTGTCTTTCCTTTAGAGGATTGGATATTGTTATTATTTTTATTTGTTAGTTGATTGTATCTTTTAAAATTTAAGCTATTGTTTTAGAAGGTGGAAAGATTTATACAAATCCATACAAAATAAATTATGGCAAAGTCATAAAAACCCAACTAATCAGTTGTTTTTCCTACTTTCAACTAAGTCAAGACATTGGCTTAGATGACTTACCCTCATTGTCTAAATTTTTCTCTTTGGCATTGTTCAACATCATAGAGAAAGAGTTAGAGAAATTAGTTTAAAGAAGCAATAAAAAGACCTTGGGTGTGGAGGAAGAGAGGAGAAAGAGAGAAAGAGAAAGAGACAGATCAGAGAGACAGAGAGAGAGATAGGTAGAGATAGACAGAGACAGAGGCAGAGACAGAAACAGAGAGACAGAGAGAAAATATAATAGAATAAGAAGGCATGGGTTCAAATCCAGATGACACTGACAAATGACTTCTGCTTTCATGCCCTCAGTTATCATATATGTAAAATAAGTGGATTGGACTAGCTAGTCTCTGAGTTGCTTCCAGCTCGGCATCTATGATCCTTTTTTATTACTTTGGTTTGGAAACTGCCTCTGATATTATATTACTTTAGACTAATCATATAAACTTTTTGGGCCTCATTTTCTTCATCTATAAATAAAGTTGGATTAAGTACTTAATAAAGTGCTGTCTAGTACTAAATAAGAATAACTAAGTATTTTATATGGCTCGTTAAGGTTTTCAAATCACATATTACACTACACAATTTAATTTTAGCCTTGCAGCAATCGTGTGAGTTAGATGTTTTGATTATCTCTATTTTATAGATGAGAAACAGTCAGAGAGGTGAAACCACTTGTTCAGAGTCATGTGTCTAACTAGTGAAAGATATACAGAATTTGAGCCCAGTTCTTCATGAAATCTATGAAGATCAAATGTCAAAGAATCACTAGATGGCAGAGTGGATAAAGCACCAGGTCTGGAGTCAGGAGGACCTGGTCTCAGACACTTTTTAGCTATGTGACCCTGGGCAAATCACTTAACCCCATCTGCCAAACTCTTGCCTTTCCATCTTAGAGCTGTTGCTAAGACAGAAAGTACTGGTTTAAATAAAAAAAGATCAAATATCAGAAAGAGGAGAGAGGAATGGGAGAAAGAATATGTAGGAAAGAGAATGGGAGTGGAAGGGAAATTGAATAAGGGGGAGAAAGGAAAGATTAAAAACCCTTCTAGCTACCAAGAGTCAGCAAGAGAGGGGTCATATATCTTAATGTATTTATAATGTATAGTTCCCTAAGGTGAATTATTAACTAATATTGACAACTTTGAACCTGTTGTGGATAGAGTTACTGTGACTGTCAAATGGGATGATTCACTGCAGAACCTAAGTCGTGCTTAGTGGAAGGAAAGGAAGCATAAAGTTTAAAAGAGGATCTCCGTAAAAGTAGAGGGTGACATATAGAGTGCCTGGAAAATGATACTATATGAAGATTAATGGTTTGAGGCTACTTTACCAATGGATTTCACAATATAGTTTTGCTCCATTTATCTTAGCTACTTGAGTCAAGGTATGGCTGAAACAGATACAGACTTATCACAGGTGGGAGCAGAAGTCATCTGCTTTCAGAATTATCCCTGGAACCACATCTGAGAGACCTGTTAGCTAGTATATATGTCTGCTTTAAATTCTAAGATAATTAAATATTGTGATCTTAATCTGGGATTGTGGTGTGTGCTTTACTTCTTTTGGGGCAAATACTCATGATTAAAAATAAAACAGACCTAAATATTGCTGACTTTGTAAAAAAAATTGATGAGGATCATTAGTAACAACAAATAAATGAATCAAACATTTAATAAACATTTGTTAGGTGCAAGGCTCTGGAGATACAAATAGAAAATTGAGACAGTCCCTATTCTACAAAAGCCCATATTCTGTTAGGAGAGATATTAGATACAAAACATACGAAAATATTTAATGATCTTTTAGATATAGTAGTAAAGCAGATGAATAAATTTCTTATTAAATGTTATTCCCACTGATACAATAATCTCAATGTTCGACCATTTAACAATAATAAGGGCTTTGATGAAAAGAGCTTGCTTTTCTGGGTCTTCAATAGCTATAGATATCTCACTTGCAGAAGCAGTTGCCAGGCTACATCTCAAAATAAATTGTTATGATAAGAGCCCCTAAGTCTAGAAACATTGCTATTCCAAAGGCTATTGGATTCACGGTCCTGGGCCATCACCATCAAGGTCCAATGGAGATGGTATTCCAAGTAGTTGTAGAAGTCTGACTTACTTGGCAACACCTATCTCTCCTTCAGTGCCTGAGCTAGGGTGGTCCACTTGCCTTATGAGTAGACATTGGTTGTTATTTGATAGGGATGAATCGTCCCCTCTAAACAGGGTCAGCTTCACTAGATGATATATATTACAGCCAGACTAGAGGTACAACAAGTGATCCTGGGAGCTCCTATATTCATTTGCCTCTTGGCGATAGCTGATCAGATGTTGTTGCTGGTGATGATTAGGAATCTCCAAAGTTATTTCTCCTCTGAATGATCACTATAATGTGGCCAGGTTGGAAATAGATCAGGTATTTTCAGAGAAATTTGCTGTTTTCAAGTTCAGGTTCAGAGACATGAGCTGTCTCTATCAGGGTTTGAGGGAAGATAACGATCAAGGAGGTGGCAGTGGTTGACTTATCTGGCATATTCTACTTCCTGTCTCCTTCACAGTACTGTTTCAGTAGTTTGGACAAGCTACCCCATCAGGGGCAATTGGTTGGCAATTTGGAGGGATGGTTCACACTTCTAAATAGCATTTTGTTTCTTCAGTTAATGATTGTGAAGGGTGGGTTAGATTAGCACGTTCTAAAATGATTACTCCACTGAAAGTATAAAAATCCACCTAAAAAGGATAATAGGAACCAATTTTCCTAAATCTGTAGAATGATTATCAGCAAGAATGCACAGAGGATGGATAATTAGAGAAGCAGACAAGACCACAAAGTCAATGCAAGAATCAAAATTCCTTAGTTAATGATGCAGCTCCTATAGAAGTTGTGCCCTGGAAAAGAATCTCCTTTGAATTATAAAATTTTATGCAGAGAATAAAAATAATGACCTTAGATACATTTTGCAATACAATTGCACCACAGTGACCAGCTTATTGATTAATTAAAATGTTGTATTTAATGAAATCCTGTGGGTATAGGGGTGAATTACAAAAGAAGTGAATTAGTCGTAATTATTCCTCATATATTTGTATATATATTTGAAGACTGGAAATGTTTCACGAAACTCTACAAAGGATGTAAAGGTTATGGAACTGTGGAACACAGACAATGTAGTACATTGAACAGAGATGTAGTCCTGGAATCAGACTAACAGTTTAAAATCCTGTCTGTAACACATCCTGCTGATATGACAATGGGCACACCATTTAACTCTTCAGTACCCCACTCCAAACTCTAAGATTCTAAGTTGCACAAGAATTTCCAGTAGGCATTTAAAAAAAATTTTTTTTAAACCCTTATCTTCCGTCTTGGAGTCAATACTATGTATTGGCTCTAAGGCAGAAGAGTGGTAAGGGTAGGCAATGGGGGTCAAGTGACTTGCCCAGGGTCACACAGCTAGGAAGTGTCTGAGACCATATTTGAACCTAGGACCTCCCATCTCTAGGCCTGGTTCTCAATCCACTGAGCTACCCAGCTGCTCCCTCCAGTAGGCATTTTTATTCCCAAACCAAATTAAATCAAAGAGCAAGGTCAAAAAAAAAAAGAAAAGAAAAATGAAACAATTTTAAAAATGAAATTAAGCTGAAAATATTTGGACCCGAAGCACCCAGAATAGTTTGCAATAAGTGACAGATTAGACAGAATTATAATTGACCTATGCCTGAAACGTGTATAGAACAACAGGACAAAGACGTTTGTTGAAGAGTATAATAGATTGACTCTATTCTTTAACTTTAAGAATTGGGTATGTAACCCCTCACATTTATCTCTTTATTAATCTGTTATGTATGTATTATTTATTAATTTATCTAAACTCTTCTTTCTGATACTTCCTGAAATCTTTCATGAATCACCCAACAGGGATCTGTAAAATGGGGATAATTGTGCCTATACACTATACCTTATAGGATTATTGTAAGGAACAAAATATAATAAGGTAGATTAAACATTTTATGACTTATCAAGTGCTATATAAATGCCAGTTGCTATCTCATTATCATAGTTGTCATCAGAATCATATAATCACACCACTGCTCTATTTAAATTATATTTGTGAATTGATATGACCAAAAATCCCTATCATCTAAGGACTAGATTTCATAAATAGATATAGAAAAAATGATGATAGATATATAAATATGGCTATAGTTATATAAACACTTGTATGTTTGTGTAAATGTGTTTATGTATGCATATGTCATAAAACATGCATACATATGTACCTAAATTTATGCATATATTAATTCAGGCCAGTTTTTAGAAAAAATGAATACCATAAAGCCTTATGCTTTTAGGGTCCTTATGTATTTCATCCATCTCCCTCATTTTACAGAGAAGGAAAATAAGGCACAGAAATTTGATTTGCTCAAGTCCATTTTGCTAAGTAGGGTCATAACTGGGACTCTAATCTAGGTCATTTGATTCTTCCTGCCTCCCTTCCATTTAAAGGTACTTTAAATAGGAAAATAAAATCACTTTCCCTCTTCCAAATAACAGTGCAATATGGTACCCTGGACTTGAGGCTAGCAGTCGAGTTAGAATCTCAATTGTGACCATTTGTAATCCTGAAATGACTCTGTGTAAATAATTTAAACATTTCTGAACCCTCTAGGGGTAATAATTCTTGCCTCACCTATGGTTATTGCCAAGATTAAATGAGGGATACTATGCAAAAGGACTATGTTAAATGCAATGGCAATTCACCAGTTAAAGGATACAGGTCTCTAAGGCATAAAGAACACTAGCAATGATAAAACACTGAGACATGCCCTACCTGGATTTGAAATTTAAAGGAGCAGGCACATTGGCCTCTGCTTCTTCTCTCTCCCCTATAATCCTTAGAGTAGCAATGAATATATGGTTAGCTCTGAATTAGTACTTGACATCACTCAACTCTTAACTAAAAACAGGAGAGAGTATTCTGCTCGCATTACTAGACTTCTTTCTTGCATATTTTGCAACAACCATTTACAGACCAAATAAAATGTTACTACCACTGTGTGCTGAGGGCTTTCATGGAGCTACTTAGCTGTTATGATTATTTATCATTTATATAGCACTTTATCGTTAAGGATTTAAACTGAATAACACCCTGATGTCCTAACTGTTATCAAATGGGTGGCTCTGGCATTGAATTGTTTGCAATCTGTAATAATCCAATCCAAGATAAGTGTCACATCATAAAACTGATAAATGCCCCTGTTACTGGTTATATTAATGTTGTCTGGGATATAGCAGCGAGATGAATTACTTTACAGTAAAAGAAGATAACACAGTTGTAAGGACCAAAAGGATGGAAGACCCAAATATATATCTCTTCGTTGGGTCCAAGTCCTTGGAAGGATAGTTCTTGCCTTTGGAGATAAAACTTAATATCACCTTTTAGCTTGAGTTTCTGCAGCAAAATAAACAAATAGAAACTAAAAATCTAAGGAAACAAATAATTTTTTTCTATGCTGCTACTCACTTCTCTTCTTTTCAAATGATTACATATTAACATGTTGCATATATGTCCGTAAAATAATATTTTCTCCTTGGGGGCAGGTAATGTTTTTGTTTCTTTGTTTTTTCCTCCTTTCCTCAGCATAGTGCTTTATACTTAAAGACTTTAAATAAATATTTACTAGATTGGAATTGATTACATTTATTGGGTTAGATGCCTTCCTCCCAAGCAATTATGTGAATGAAACTTTCTAAACTAAATTTTATCAAACCAATTTTTATATATAAAAATGTTCATCATAAGATCATAGGCTATTATAGAATTAAAGTTGGAAGGAATCACAAAGGTTGGCCAATCCAACTTCATCTTTTTATAGTGGAAGAAACTGAGGATCAGAGAGGTACCCAAACTTAAACATGTATTAAATGGCAAAGTTAGGATTTCCAACTCTAAATTCCATATTTTGTCTGCTGAAATATCAGTTATTTAAAAGTAGTAATACTGTATTCTTTACTTTGTCACTTTTCCTTTAATAGAAATTATCCCAGTGGAAGGCATTGTGGTACAGTTTTAAGGGAAGGTTAGATTTGGAGTGAGATGGCCAACTTTCAAAATATGGCTCTTCTACTTCCCTGAACGGCTTTAGGCAAATCAATTACCTCCTTTGGGTCTCAGTTTCTTGAACTATAAAAATGGTATTGGGAAATCTTTGATTAAATACATTCTGGAAAACTTTTTAGATGTAGTGGGTTTGTATATGGATATGTGCTTGTGTGTGCTTATAAGATAATGTTATAGAACACATCTGCCCTCAGAGACAGGGTTTCTATCCGTCAACATGTTCTATTGGTCCCTTCTCCGCAAAATCTCAGATTACAACTCCACTTAACAAATCACTTGAGAGGAAAGTTAAAGGAGTTAAACCAATTTGTTTTACCTCAGGCTTAGAGGGATAATGCCTAAATCCTTAAGGAGAAAAAGAAAAAAGGAATGGAGGCCTAAAACAAAATCAAATGCTATGTCAGGTATGGAACTCACTATCCCTTGCCCCATGGAAAATGAAAATCAATTCCAAATACTTTTTAATCATACATTTAAACCTGGTAGTTATTAGAGGAGCAAAAATATCAGTGGCTAAGCAGATCTAGTGTGATCTGTATAGAAGTAGATACTCAGTTTTCAGAAAAAGAAAAATCTCTAAAATTATTAACGAACTCTAAAATCTATTTTAAAAACTAAAAGGAATAAAGGATAATGCAGCTTTAGTCTTAATTTTGTTCAAATTGGCCTAGGGAATAATGCAGTTACTTGAATTCAAAATGGCTTTAAACATCGTAAGCAAGAGCAGTGATTAATAAGCAGGATAGCCTTCTGGGGGAGATGTCTTGTGGGATACTTGAGGATTGGTGCTAATGATCTGTAAGAGGGAATAGACAGCATGTTAATGAAATTTTCAGATGATTCTAAATTGGGAGAAGCTGGGAACATCAGTCAGGGTAGAAAGGGAAAAAATGTAATAGAAATTGATAGGAAGTGGTTAGAAACATAAGGCAAGTAACCAAATAAGAGCCTGGTTCCCCCAGTTGATAAAAAGTACATTAAAAAGATGATCTTGAATTAGTAAAATGTGAGACATCTGAAAAGGTAATCAATCAACATCTTTTGTCTCTTCAATATTTTAGTATCTCTCACATGAATGAATGAATGAATGAATGAATGGAAAAATAATTTTAAGCACTTGCTCATATCTTAATATTTCCATGGCCAAAACCTTTGTTCTAGACCTCAGTATCTCTTCAATATATAATTATATTTGCTTTCTAAATAGTTTCCTACCATAAATCTCTTCCTACTCCAGTCTACCATATAAAAACCCATTGTTACCACAATGAACTTATTGTACAACTAATCATATGATTCCGCTTATAAAGTCTTAAATGGCTATCTGTTGAATTCTAAATATATCCAATGGCATTCAAGATCCTTCTTTAACAGATTCTAGTTTGATATTCAACCCTTATTTCACATTAGCCTACTTTACATTAGAGTTGCCTGCTTAACAGTAAATGCCATAAGATCCCCTTCTTCCTCTTTCTGACTATTCTCACTTCACTTCCCACCTCTTTTCTCATTCTTGACAATAATCCCTTTCTCCCATGCTGGTAGGAGGAAAATTCTATTCAGCTCAAGCCTCAGCACTACTCCAAGTGGGACCTATCGGTTCTGTCCCTCTCCAGCATGTTGTAGTCATGGCAAATGATGTGAGCAGAAAATCACCAAAAATAATCCTTCTGGTAAACTTTAAAGTTTTCAGATCTTTTTATCTACCCTTATCAGCTTATGTTACTCTGATCCTTATCATTATCCCCACTTCTACTTTTCCCTAACCCCAAGCATGGCATCTGACCTGCACCCTAAAGACATCTGGTCCTTGAAATCCATCACGCTTCTTCATCCTTAGGTTTTTCAAACTTTTCCATTTGCCTTATTTGTCTTTCCAAACTTATTCCATTTGCTAAACACTCTTGCCCCAATTAAGAACATAACTTCTAAAGAGCAAATATTGCCTTATTTTTAATTTTATCCCCAGATCTACCACAAAGATTTTTTAAAAATTCTCTATTCATTATTAATTCATTTGTATTATAATGATTTGCATGAGAGATGATAAGTTACTTGCAGGCAAGAAGGTTCAATTTCTTTGTATCCCCTCCCAGGATTAGAACAGTGTTGAACATACTTGGTATTTAAGAAATATATTTTTTAATTTTTTAATATTTTTAGAAAAATTTTCCATGGTTACATGATTCATGTTCTTACTTTCCCCTTAATCCTCCCCAAAATCTCCCCCCAAATAGCTGACATGCATTTCCATTGGTTTTAACATGTGTCATCAATCAAGATTTATTTACATATTATTGGTAGTTACATTGGTATAGTCGTTTCGAGTCTATGTCCCCAATCATGTCTGTATCAACCCATGTGTTGGAGCAGTTGTTTTTCTTCTGTGTTTCTACTTCTGCAGTTCTTGCTCTGAATGTGGGTAGCATTCTTTTCCACAAATCCCTCAGAATTGTCCTGGGTCATTTCATTGCTGCTAGTACAGAAGTCCATTATGTTTGATTTTACAATAGTGTATCAGTCTCTGTGTATAATGTTCTTTTGGCTCTGCTCCTTTCACTCTGCATCAATTCCTGGAGGTCTTTCCAGTCCACATGGAATTCCTCCAGTTTATTATTCCTTTGAGCACAGTAGTAGTCCATCATCAGCTTAAACCACAATTTGTTCAACCAGTCCCCAATTGAAGGGCATATCCTCGTTTTCCAGTTTTTTGCTACCACAAAGAGCATGGCTACAAATATTTTTGTACATGTCTTTTCCCCTATGATCTCTTTGGGGTACAAACCCAGTAATGGTATGGCTGGATCAAAGGACAGGCATTCTTTTAGCACTCTTTGGGCATAATTCCAAATTGCCATCCAGAATGGCAAACAATCATATGAAGCAAAATAACAACAGTAATTTGAATAAAACTTAAAACAAACACAACCCCTTGGTTTATTTAGTTGTTTTCAAATATTGACATCTTGAAAACAAAATATTCAAATCATCATTTTCTTGAGGGAAGAGGGAAAGAAGGAAAAGAGAAGTTACACTTTTAGGAATCATAATCCAGTCAGTTAAATAGTGAATTCATTAGTCTACCCAGTGTTGTTTTTTTTTTACGTTACCAGAAGGCAAAGTCTTCCAAACTCTATTAAGATGTCCCATAAACCACCCCATGCATCAAGAGACATACAAGAATAACCAGATAATAAATTTCACCTTGTTAAAGAAGACTTCCTTTGCACATTTCCTCAAATACTCTATCCATCTAGATCTTATCATTATCCCCATTATCCCCTTTTTCAAACAAGGAAACCTAAAAACTCTTCCATGGGCCATGATATTGATCCAGCCACTATACCATGAGGACAATCAAGCCATTAAATCCAATATGTAATTGAAATCTCCTCTCATATTTCCTAAAATTATAAAATGATCTCTTTGCAAACAGGGAATTCTAACTATCTGTATCTCCACTGATTATCCCAGTGGTTAGCTCATAGTAACAATAATAAACACTTAATAATTGATTTCCCATTCTATTACCTACACAAAACAATTTTGACAAATTTTATGAAATAAATCTATATCTATAAAGAGTATGGATTTATTTAACCTCAGAGTTGGAAAAGATCCTAGAGGTCCAATTCAATCCTTTATATCATACAGAACTCACTTTGCAGAGTCTCCTACAGATGAACATAGAATCTTTGCTTTAATATTTCTAGGAATGTTTGTCTAGTAGTTAAACCTATCTCTGGCCAGTTTCCAGTAATCAATGAAGCTTCAAATAGAACCACTGGATTTTTGGAGGTCTGCCACTACCTTTTTATAAGTAAATATTTGTAATGACACTGATTAAAGTCTACTTGTGAAGTAGTCATTGTCATTTAGAAATTGAGATAGAGCTTCAGTGATGGCTTCCAATAAAAAGAATTAGTAGGACAAAATAATTCAGTGAAAATTCATAAGAGACTAACATTATTCCAGAGATTCATAGTCATTATTCAGAAATAGAAGCAGAGAAATCTTGGTTTCAATAAAGCTTAAAGTTCTATATTGTTATATTTTATCATTTAAATCCAGAGAAATATAAAAATTCACATATTTTTCATCAGCTACACATTCCTTACGAGTCACTATTCAACATAATTAACAAATATTTATTGAGAATCTATGGAAACCCCATAAAGGACACAAAGAAATGGGAATCATCATCTATGGACTCAATACTGGGATCTTTTACTGTAGCACCAGGTTGAAAAGAGATGATGATGATGATGATGATGATGATGATGATGACAATGATGATGGTATGGATGATAATGATAGTTTTAGTGGTGGTGATGTAATAACTTGTATTCATATACTGCTTTAAGGTATTAAATACATAATGACATTTTATCATCACAACAGCTCTGAAACAGGTACTATTGTCTCAATTTACCTGAAGCCAAAACTATTGTTATAAACAAAAAAAAGGGGGCCTATGGAGATATAGGTATACAGTGATGTGACTGTATCTATGTATTCTCCCTAGTTGCAGATGATGGAGGAACACCAATCCTGATCACCTTTGATGGTTATTATAATTTCCCCTTTTCTCTAACATTTGCCCAGGGAGGACCCCGAAAGGTTAGGTGGATGGGTAATCTTTTCAGGTCCCACCTGGGGTTGGATAAATTTTCATGGGGCTTTTGATTTGCCTTGGATCATGTTTGGCATCTGTCTGCATTGACTCCCTTCCCAAGGGTTGTGATACAAAGACCACTCAGGAAGGTACTTGTTAAACTCTCTTTATCTATAATCTATAATCAGGGAAAGGATAAACAGGATAAGGAATGGGGATTGGAGACCCTGTCAATCTAATATCTCTAACTGGTTGACAATCAGGACTGGAGGCTATTGATCTAGTAGAAGATGGAGCTTTATTCCTCACTACCCCTCTGGCCCAGCCTGGCCACAACCAAGGCAGAGGATAGGGACTGCTATTGATGCAGCTGTGTTCGTGATCTTATTCTCTTAGCTTTCTCACTATCAGTGTTGGGTGATGCACTAGCTCTCAAAACCTTCGGGAAATATTCAGCCTCTTCTTCATAGACCTCCCAGCCTCCCTTCACCACCCAGAGACCTAGAGACCTAAAGAGCTAGAAAGACCCAGAGACCTAAAGACCTAAAGAACGCAAAGACCAAAAGACCCCTTTCAAGTGGCTGTCAGGGGAATTTATACTGCCAGGCCAAGCGATGCTTGACCCTGGCTCATGACATCTGGGAACATTCCATGCCTTCCAACTGCCTCCCCTGTCATTCAAGGTGGCATCCATCATTTCCCAGCATATGAATATAACACTATGTCTCAGAGTGGTGATGTGAATTGTCCATTTAATAGGCATTAAATGTCTGAGCCGGGATTTGTATTCAGATTTTGCTCAAATATATGCCCATCTTAAAGTATGTAGTAATATCAGAGATATGTCTTTTTAATATAGCAATTCAAGAAAATGATATTATCAAGGAAGGAAACATGCATTAATTAAATACCTCCTACCTGCCAGCTTCTGTGCTAAGTATTATACAAACATTTTCTCATTTTATCCTCACATAACTCTGTGAAATAGGTGTATGTATTATCCTTATTTTAAAGTGGAGAGAACTAAGGTTGTGAATTGCCCAGGGTCAAATTATTAGTAAGTATCTGAGGTTATAGTTGAATTTAGAACTTCCTAACTGGAAACTAAGTGTTGTATCCATTGCAAAACATAGCTGCTGCTTCTGTAGCTAGCTGTCTTAAAGTATAAATACTAAAGGAATGGTGAAAAGGGGGGGGTAAGGAAATTTAAAATTGAAGGATTTGGAAGCAAAAGAGGTCACTGTGAGATAGAGAGTAATGGAAAAACTCCATTCTCAGATTGGAAAAAAAAAGACACTATCTCTTTTCAAACTGTAAAAAACAAAAATCCCCCCTACAAATCTCTAGAAAATGGTGGTTTTGCTTGAAGATTGCTGGAAATAGGGAGCTCACTGTCGGAAAATACAACTCTCTTGAATTCTGAATAGTTTTAATAGTTAGAATGTCAAGTCTAAATATATCTCTGCAATTTTCATTGAATACTCCTGATTCTATCTTCTGGGATCAACTAAAACAAACCAAATACTTTTTTTTCATACAGTAGCTCTTCAAACACTTAAAAATAGATGTCTTATAGTTTCTATAAAGCCTCTTTTTTAGGTTAAAAATTCTTAGTATTTTGAACTAATATTGCTTTCTCATAGGCATAGTGATCACCTTCTTGATGTTCTTAAGATTACAGAGATCTTTCCTTTAATGTGATCCCTAGAACTAAACACAATATTCTAGATGAAGACTAATAAGAGTAGAATATGGCTATACCATTACCCCTGGTATTTGGACACAACCTCTCCTTTATCGCAGTCTGACATTTAGTTTTTGTGACCATTATATCATTTCTTTGACACATTCTGTTTGAAGACACTAACATATTCAGTTTTTTTCCACAAGAAGTTTTCCAATAATCTTTTTCTTTCAGTCTCAAGGAAGTGGAATGATTGTGGAGTTATAAAGGGAATATAATTAAGGGGAGAATAGATTTGAGTGAACTGATGTTTTATCTGATGCACCATTTATTAGCAAAGGCCTTATTCCCATTATGTGGTAGCATTGATAAATTGAGGTGGATGGAAACAGAAACCTAATCTATTTTTTAAAAGTTTATCGGTATTATGGCATTTGGTGTTTTCTCACTAATATATAACCTGACCAATAACTGAAGAAATTAACTTTTAATATTCATTCATTTATACATTGAATAAATGATTTTCACGTATTTAAACATAGAAATACCCTGTTTTGGATTTCAGGGAAAATGAAGACAAGTAAAACACAGTCTGTGATCTCAAGAAGCTCATAAGATAGTTGAGAATGTTAAGATAAATAGATAAAATAATTTGATAAGAGGAATAGAAAGTATGATGCAATGAGATAAGGAAGAGCTCATTTCCAGCTAGGGCAAATCAAGAAACTCTTAGTGGAAGATGAGCAATGGCAATGAGTTTTGAAGTATGTGTAGGCTGTCAATAGCCAGAGATAGTTTGGAGTATGTTGTAACAGGCTACACATTTTGTAGAGAGTGCATGCCAATGATCCCACATCACTTTTATCTTCATCATGACTCTCATGTCATGCTAAGCAGTAAAAGAACACCATAAATGCCATTCACTATAGAGCATACATTCTTTCTTTCCCACTGTTTTATTAAGCTCTTAGGTGCTCAATAGCCTTCAGTCAATTTTAATTATCACTATGTTTCCCAGGTACTTTTTTTTCACATCATCTATATGTAATTAGTACCTGAAGCAATTTTCACTCCAAAAGAATGATCCAGGAAGCTAAAAACTATGAGTACAGTATTTGTATTGTGCAACCAGCAAAAAAGGGAAGGAAATGTCCAATTGTGTACTAACAGTTACATTAGAGAATATTGAATAGGAATGATGGACTCAAATTAGGAAATCAAAATCTAGTCAGGAAAAATTATAGAAATTTACATTAAAGAGCCCAGTTGAATCATAATGTAGCCCCATGAGAAGGGGAAGTTGTTAAAGATCCTTCAAACACTAGGAGTCAGATGACCTGAATTCTAGACTCAATTCTATCAGTAATTAGTTGTGGAACCTTTAAAAAAGTCTTCTACCCAGTCTATACCTTAATTTTCCTCATTTGTTGAATGATATTCTTATATAAGCATAAGATAGAGAAAAAACACTGAATTTATAATTGTTATTTTGTTGTTAAGTAATTTTCTAGTTACGTCCAATTCTTTATGACCCCATATGGCATTTTCTTGGCAGAGATACAAGAGTAATTTGCCATTTCCCTTTCCAGCTCATTTTATAGACAGGGAAACTGAGGCAGAAAGGATTAAGTGACTTGCCAAAGGTCAAACATCTAATAAGTATTTGAGGCCACCTCTGAACTCAGGAAGGTGAGTTTTTCTAACTCCCAGATCCAGCACTCTTCACTATGCCACCTAGTTGCACTCCAAATTTATAATGCGAAAACATGAAATTAAGATTCCTGGAGTACCATTTATTATGTGTAAAATCTTGAGAAAGTCTCATAATTTCCTTGGACCTCAGTTTTCTCATTTTCAAAAAAAGGAACAATACGATGCAGTAGAAACTAGCTCAGGAAAAGTACCTGGGTTTTTTCTCACTTCTGATGTGTAGTGTGTATGTGCGCTTTGACAAGTCACTTAAATTCCTTGGAACTCAGTTTCCTCATCAATAAAATGAGTGAATTAGACAAAATTCACTCTGAATTCTCCAAACTTTCCCTCTCTGTTGCTATCATCCTATTACTCTTTAATGGACTTAGATTAAATAATCTCTAGAATTCCTTCTGGGCACCTAAGTGGCAAAGTGGTTAGTGTCAGGCCTTGAGTTAGGAAGACTCATGTTCCTAAGTTCAAATCTGGCTTCTGGTTTGCTAGCTGTGTGATCCTGGCCAATTCATTTAAACCTATTGTCTCAGTTTCATCATCTATGAAATGAACTGGTGAAGGAAATGGCATACCTCACTGTTACTTTTCCAAATAAACCCCAAATGGCATCAGAAAGAGTTGGATACATGTGAAATAACCAAATAAAAATAAGGTTTTGTTTTTCCTATTTTAAATGCTAGGATCATGTTGGTTTTTTTAATTTTATTTAATTTTATTTATAGAATACTATGCATTGGTTCCAAGGCAGATGAGTGGTAAGGATTAGGAAATGGGGGTCAAGTAATTTGCCCTAGGTCACACAGCTAGGAATTGTCTCAGGCCAGATTTGAATCTAGGACCTTCTGTTTCTAGGTCTGGCTTTCAAACCACTAAGCCACCCAACTGTCCCTTAGGATCATGTGTTTAGAAGCATCTTGGGGTATTTTCCTCATGCAATTTGTAACTCTACAACTGTCTAGATTGGGGAAAAATTATTTTGGGAGAATATTCCCACTTTAGCAATAGGTTATTGTATATGAGATCTAATATCATTGTCAATGATCTCTACAAACTAGCAGAAGATTAAAGAATTTTCAGAGTAGATATTGAGCCAAAATAATTGCTTCATCTTCTTTATTCTATCCACACAGAAGTGATTATCTGTGTGTTTTAATTTCTTGGGAATAAATGAATAATCAGCAAAGAAAATTAATCAAAACTGATAAAAATTTTGTGTCCTGCTAGCAATAAATGGCCTCTTTTGATCTTCGCAACATGATATTCATTCTGTTAATAAGGAAGAGAGTCTGGCTAGCTTTCATTTATCTAGAACTGGTCTGGTAACAGAAGTAATCCACACAGGAATTTGATTCTATTCTCTTATAAGGCAACCACCAACTTTCAAACATTGGCCTTTTTTTTTAATACCACAAAATGTTAAATTCAGAAGACAATATATTAAATTCAAATCTATTCATAAAAATCCCCTGATAAAAGGACTCTTTACATGTGCTTGGTCCCTTAGGACAGTTTGAAAATAAGAAAAACAATGTGGTGTCTTTTTTTCTGATTTTCTCCTTTGGATTTTTTATGGATCTCCCAAAAATAAGTATAAAACCTCTTCTGAAAGACTGAAGCATGGAACATAGAAGCATTATGGTATAGGGTAAGAGAAATAACTTCAGAGTCAAGAAGACCTAGGTTTGAATCTTGCCTCTGCCAATGCTGTGTAACTGAGCACAATTCAATACCAAAGCAAATTCTCTAGGGCTAAAAATTTCAGAGATGATTTTTTGCATTTGAAGAGGAATTTCCTCACTAGGTGTTCTCTATACCAATGATGTCATAAGTATAGTCAAAATAAGCATGCAATACAGCAATACAGATGCAAGGCTGTCTAATATAGATTGATCTGCCAGTATAGCGAGATACTTGGGATCTGGCCTCCTCAAGCTCTGAAAGAGATGGAGATTTCTGCCTTAGAGGGATCTGGCTGGGAACTTGATATTCCACTCTCTAATTTTGAAGAAATGTATTAGGCTGAAGACAGAACCTATCTACCATACTTCAAAGCAGCTAGGTGGCAAGTAAAGTGTCTGATGCCTAGAAGACATCTTCCAGAGTTTAAATCTGACTTCAGACACTTACAAGCTGGGCAAGTCACTTAACCCTGTTTGCCTCCGTTTCCTCAACTGTAAAATGAGCTGGAGAAGGAAATTGCAAACCACTCCAATATCTTTGCTAAGAAAATTCCAAATGGGTTCGGGAAAGGTTAGATATGATTGTATTGACTTAACAACAGTAACAACCTATACTTCAGATAGTTATATATTAGGGGTATAATATTCCATTTTACAGTTTAGATTAGATGACATCTTCTCTAATCACTCTAAAGGATAGAGTAACAAAGTAAACTGATAACTAGTTTAATTTCCTCTAACCAAGTCCTTTTTACACACAAAAAAATAATCCTGGATATCTAGTGAACACCTTTATCAAAACAAACAGTAAACATAAATCAAGGAGATAGAATACCTAAACATAAATGAGTTCTTCAGCTCAGGAGCATGATAAAATCTCAGCTCAACCAAGGAAAGAATGATCACACCAAAGAAATCTTCCATTATTCTCTTGGGATGTAAGTGGTGGGAATTGAGGAACTTAAAATACCTTAATTTCTATAACTTCAGATGTGTTCCTTGGCCTTTCAAAATTTTGTACCTTGTCTTTTGCCCATTTCTCTTGAACAAACTCCTTTTCTGCTTTTCTCTCTCCTTCTCTAACTCCCCATGCTAATGCAGTAGGTAAGGCTCAGGAGCCTCTCAGGCAATCAATAATCATGTATCCTTTCCACTAAACAGCACTGGGAATGTATATTCAAGCAAAACAATGAGAACAATTAACACTTTTATGTTACTCTATGGTTTCCAAATATTTTTACATATATTATCTTATCAGAACACACAAAAATTAACCCTCTGTCATTGAAAGATAATTATTATTAACAATATTTGTTCTGGAAACTAACTTTCAGAGAAATAGATTCTTCAATTTCACAAAGCCTGAAAGAGATATAACCAAAATTCAAATTTAGGACTACTGAACTTAAGTCCTTTCTCCATGTACTGTGGCAATGATAGAAAGAAAACAAAGAGAGATAAAGAAATGTAAATCTGGCTCCAAGAAAGAGCCCCAGAGCCAGTGATCAAGATGGATCTGGGAACTGGAAGCAAGTGAGTATTCCGGTGTTGAAGTAGTCAGGTAGTAAAGGTCCAAAACTCAAAACTAGGTAAGCGAATTCAAGGCAAGGAGATCTAAGAGTGAGAATTAGAATAAGAAAACATTCAGATGTCAGGTAGACAAATAATTACATTAAATTCAATTCATCAGGTATTTATTAAGCACTTTTTATGTGTAAGGCACTGTGCTATGCACTGGGATACAAAATCAAAAATGAAACACATAGTATCCTAGATTTAGAGGTGCCCCTAGGGTTACTTTCCATTAAAGTAACTTTTCTTTCTGAAGTTTCGGACACTTTCATAGATCTCATGGAAACAAGAACTAATTATTCTGAAGTCATCTCAGGCTTAGCAACTAATTAAGAACATCTGGATGAGATGGGAAGTGTGCAGGTCTGGACAAGCAGAAACCTCTGACAGGCATATTCTAAAATGCACAAAAGGGTATGACCAAACTCATTTTTTTAAGTTACATTCAATCAACAACTATAAACTGTGACTGTGTTATGCAAACTCAAGGCTGCTGACTGAACCATTTACTTTTCAACTAGATTTTTTGGTGATGTGTAGCCTCAACCTGAGACCTGTCTCTTCTTCTGAGGCAGCTCCCAGTGATGACCCCAGACCAATTCCTTTCCAGTATTTGTGGATTCTGCCAAAGCTGACAATAAGCAGGTACAGCCATATCTATTTGTCAGGATCAAAGCAGTGCCTCCTAAGAGTCTATTTTCTATGAAGAGCCCTCATTCCATTTGGAAACCTAGTGGATTTAGTATAAATTATGGAACTAGAGCCTACAGTTTAAGACAAGTGGGTTGGAATGGAGATAAGCCTTCTCAACTCCTAATGATGAATTTTCATTTTATTCAAGTCTTTTCAAAAAGAAGGTATCAGAGCCTACCACTTGTCATTGCATTTAGCATAAATGGTAACCTGCCAATTAAAATTTGTTTTCCAATCGTTTGGGATCTACTATGTGAAAATGAATTATGTGATCTAATAGGAAGTGAAATCTATAATCCTCTGAGGAGGGCTGAAATATTATTTCATTTTCAGTGTATGGGCAAGCAATGGAGAATACATTTGTTTATACATAAATAGTAAATGTGTCACTCTGACATATCTTTTCAACCACAGATAACAAAACCTTTACTTTTTCTTGGTGCAGTGAAGAAGGAACTTCTAAAGTCATTAAAGATGAAAAAAATGTTACAGATTTAGAATTGGAGAGTACCTTACAAGTTATCAAGTGCATGTTCCTTATTTTTAGGTGAAGGAACTGAGGGTCACTGAGAATAAATGCCAGAGCTAGGAATTGAATGGAAGTCCAAGACAGTAAATCCAGCCTACATAAGGACACTTTGCTCACCTCTACATGAATAAGTGACTATATTTGAAATTCAGTTGAGTAATACTGTCCTGAATCAAGATGGTAGAAAAATTAATTATAGCTGAGAATAGACAGTTGTAGGTATCTTGATATTAATCCAGGGTAAGTGGAGTTACTCTTTTGTTCTAGGTCCAATCCACTGATAACTAACTTTCTTATTATAGGGGAAGATAAACATAGTCTATAGAAAGGGGGATTTTCTTCTCAAACTGATAATAAAAAGATTTATAGGGAATGAAGAAGGATTGAATCCTTTGGGGGCATTATTAAGTTATTTCATGGACTTGGGGGAGAAGCAAACAAATTAAAGTTTAATTACACTATTTTCTCAAAATCATGCTACCCTTTAAAATTACTTCATGGCTTTCTTAAATATTCCCTAAGACAGTATCTCATAAGTTTTGGGAATGTCAGTACTGGTCAGGAAGAGCAATTTCAGTGTCATATTTAAATCATATTTTAAAAAAGAAAGCTTACCATGGAACTTTCAATAATGCATCTGAAATGAATAACATTTAAAATTCATGAAGTCTACCATATGTGTTGTTCAGAGATGTCAAAGGAGTTTCCAACTCTATTCATCTCATGAGAACTCTGACACTCTGAGATGAAACAATCAGTTATTTTTTTTCTAGATGAAGATTCAAAGTTAATGGTTACATATTATATAAGACTTTCTAAAAAGGTCATTGGTAATTTAACTAAAATTTTGTTTTAATAACACACATGGGCCACTCTATGTAGCCATACAAGTAACCACATATGTTCCCTTGTCCCATACCACATAAGCTCCTTGAGGGCAGAGATTGTTACTTTTTATTGTCTCAGGAATTTCCCTTTTATAATCACCATATCCCCAAAATACACAATTAGGACAGTGCTTGACACATAGTGGCTACTTAAAATTTGCCTAATTACATCATAAGAATGATGTCTGGGGTCATGATTTTTTCTTTTAAAGCTTGACAGTATAGGAAAGGAGAAAAAAAGAACTGAAAAATTTACTTGAGAATTAGCCTCATTCATTAAAGAAAGGAATTAAATATCAATATTTACATTTAAATGATAATTCAAAGTAATTTGGTGAAAGCATTGATAACACTCCTTTATGTGTATTTGTTCTTGTCCTTGTTGATGATATTCTTGTTGTTAGGATGTCTGTCAAGATTAGATTAATTATCAGATCTTCTTAGCTATCATTTTTAAGATATAAGGCTAAAAGAGACCTCTGCGATCATTGTTCCAACATTTCTTATTTCATAAGTGAGGAAACTACAGAACTCTGAGTTTGTGACTTTCCAAGTTCATACAATAAGTACCATAATTAAAATTGGTATCAAAGTCTTCTGAGTTAGTAAAAAAAAATAACATGAAAGGCATATGTTGCTGTTGCTGTTTTCCATTTTAATTTGCTATGTACATTTGAAAGGAATAAATTGACATTTATTTTTCCTAATTCAAATAATTCAGTTTTATTTTAGCATATTCTTCTTCTTCCCCAATCATTAGTCCAAGTAATAGATATTCAACTAATCTAAAAAAATCAGGCATATTGTTTATATCATCAACGTAAAAAATCTATAAGGCACGCTGTTATTATTATTGCTAATAAAGGAATAATAACTAGCATTTATAGAGTACTTTAAGGTTTACAAGAAATTATACATATATTTTCTCTTTGAGGCTACCCACCAACCTTGTGTGGAAGATGCTGTTATTAGGGGAAGAAATTGAGGTTGAGAGAGATTAAATGACTTCTAACAGTCACACAGCTAGGATCTGAGGAGGGATTTGTCTTTATTCCTTACAGAAAATGAATACCCTAGCCACTCTTTCATTAAACTGACAGTGGTATATGATTTCATTTCATACCTGAAATAAATAGAAAAATATCAGAATACTCATTGGTATTAATAAATTAGGGGAAAAGGTATAAAAACAATTAAAACAGAAACCAAAGGACACATACAGATTAGCCCTAAAACATTTTTATCTGACATTGGAGAAAAATGTCAGCACATACATTGTCACTGAGCATCCTAGAACACACTTGTACCCAAATTCCAATATCCACACAGTACTTTACATTCTACTTAGAGTTTCTCTGTCCCTAACAAAACAGCTTCTTTGGTCTGACTGAGGCAAGTAGCAAGGATGAGCAGTTCTGAAAAGGGCTGGCAGGCCCTCATACCGGAGGTGCTAGTCCTTCTTGAACATCCCTTTTCAGGATCCAGCTCTCACTTGTAGCTCTGAGAAAATGTAGCATGTGCAGCAGCCACATTGCATTTAGGTTGAGGATGACTGACAACTTCAAATCCATCTGTAAGCTAGGAGGATATCTAATCCAAGCATATGAAAACTTCTCTCCACAGAATGGAACAATGAGATCAATTTATTCCAGCAGACACGAAATTGGCGAAGGAGCCAGTGTGAAGTATTTAGTTCTAAGTGAGATGTTGAAGATGCCAAGGTCACCCACTTCATCCCAGACCATCAGCAGTCATTCTGACTTTTGTCTTGCCACTAGACTTCTATGACTCTGGAAGAGAGATTGAGACTGATGACTATACAATAATTACCTCACATAACTGCAATTCACCTAATATCCTTGGTCCTCTTCAAAAAGCAAAGTATGAAGAACAACAACAATATATGAAATATTGACAACCATTCTTATTTCTATTTATTATTTGGAGAAACAGCCAAAGGGAAGGAAGGTAATTTTTATATGTGTGCATATATAAGCACATATGCATACATACATGAATATATGTATTTATGTGTATATATGCACATAGATAGATGTACAGATAGTCTCTCTTAAATGAATGTATTCCTCATGTTTAAGGTTATGTCAAGTTTGAAAGAATTCTGCTTATTGACAGAGATAAGAAACTAACTAGAAAACATCTAGGAATTTGACATTGCTGCTTATAAGAAGGACTTTAATGAGCTTGAGGAGGCTTCATCACCGATAGGTCTTCCAATATGCCTGAAGATTACTCTTCTTCCAAAGAACTTGCATTCTGAATAATAAAGTAAATCCACTAGTAGTACAAAGTACTGGATTTTCAATGACACTGAGTATTCTATAACTTCATCCTTGTAGAAGCAATATTCTACATTTGTAAAACATTTTAAGGACAAGTTTATGGTCATAGAAGAAAGAAAAAATGATGGGCTCACACAGAGACTGAATCCTTGAGCTTTTGATGCAATAAGAACTAACTGAACACAGTTACAGGTTTTGTTCTTGAGATGATCACACAATCTACACTGGTTAAAATTCTGCCACATACACAAAAGAAATTTAAGTTCATGGAATGATAGGAATCCTATTGTTCAATTTATTGTGTATGTAATGAAATCTTTCTAATTTTTTTGTACTGAGTAATTGAAAACATAGGAATTGAAACAGAACAATTTCCAAGAAAAGTAGATTCTACTCTGTAATTTTCATATATTTGAGAGGGGTGGTTTTCAAAAGGTCCAAGAGCAGAAATTTAATTCCTTTGTCTTTCCTACATTGTCTAAGTGGGAAAAATGTGGATGGGTACAGGGCCATTGAAGAAGACTTGTGTTTTCTCTCTGATTTCAATCCTTGCTGGCAATGAAGACTCAACATTCAACTGTCACCCAGCTAATAAGGATGCTGAGGATGACAGGTTTAAAATATGGAAGTGCTTAGTAATAGTAGACTATGCCTATCTGTTGCAAACACTGTTTAGTATCAACTAAGTGTTTTACCTTCATGTTCCTTCTAGGGTAACGAAGAAAAGGGAAGACACTTTAACACTATGTTCTGTTCTAAAATGAGGAATTATTTATATGTGTCAATTGATGCTTAATCCCTCCCCTTGCCACTGTATTTCACTTCCCCATTATCATGCCAAAACTCACAGGTGATCTCTCCCCTCTGGCATTAGGGGTTTTCCCATCAGTGCAAACCTTAAGAAAATAAAGATAAAACACAAAACATAATAGAGCTCGCCTGTAAACCAGCTAATGAGGATGCTGAAGTTGACAGGTTTCAAATATGTGAGTGCTTAGCAATAGTGGGCTGTGCCTATCAGGTGCAAACACTGGTTAGCATCAATTAAGTGAGGGGTGGAGGTGGGGAACCAGGTTACCTAAATTGAAGTAAATTATCAGGTTGAAAATAGGGCAAATCAAAGTTTCTGTGCTAATCAGTAACAGAATAAAAACCATAAATGGACTCCATGCTTCAAGCCTGGGTGGAGATATAGTGTAAATTTTTTTTTAGATTAAAGCAAAATTTTAAACAAAGTCAATTAGGCATTAAGTTCTAGAAAATGCAAAGGAGCCTGGCATGTAGCAATTAAGTTTAATACTGCCTATTATGAACAAATGCCAAAGCTGGAAACAAAGAGAATGAACAACAATTTATTTCAAGGACCTTTAACTCTCCTAATATGTAAGTCAGTTGCATAAAGTTATATATATTAGGCATCTGAAGGAAATATTAAAGCTACCAGATGGTAATCCTTGATGAGAGAAGCATAGACATGACCCAAATTAATGACTTGGCCAACTGTTCTTTCTGTTGTATATATTAGTTGTCCAACATACATATATATGTATAAACATATATAGAATATAGAGAGTTTTAAACATATATAATTGGAGCTAAAACATTTTATATTCATGCAAATATGTGTGCATGCACACATATATGTGTTTGTTTATATACATATATGTTTTATAAGAATTATGCATATATATGACAGAATGTCTAATAAAGATAGAAATATGTAAATACTAATAAGGCTTTTTTAATTAAAATAAACATGAAATCCCTTAAAATTTATTTTTTAAACTTTGAAAATGGATTGTTATCTAGGGGAAAACCTAACTATATGATTCATAAATAATAAGATAGAAAAATATAAGAACTCCCCTTAATTATAACTCCCAAAATAATAATATAAATCATTTGTCAGGCCTGTTACAGATCCCAAAGTCGAGAAGGAAGTCAATGATATGTTAAAGTTAGCTTCTATCAGATCACAAAACCAAATGTTAAATTTTCAATATGAGAATTTATATTCAGAAAGAAGGCTTTCTTAGTGCTCAGTTTATTGTCTTCTTTATTATCATTGTTTAGACTTAAGAAAATGATGGGAAAATGTTAATAGTGCAAATTAAATTGTGTTATGCATTTTTTTCTTCAAAAAGCTAAACATTTACCAGAATAATAGTAGATGGAGGAAGAGAGGAAGATATGGCATTTAAAACCCTTCCAATCATAATATTCTGAAATTTTATGATTATTTTGTTAAAAATGAGGTAAGATAATTTCTCCCAACATTTTATTTAGCCACACTATAAAGAACATCTACTAGGGGTTGAATCCCATGAAAAATGTAAAGAAATGAACCTGCCTAACCCATCTCATAAAAATCCTAGATTCACTGGGTATTTTCTGACATTTGTAGCTAAGCCCTAATAAATTTGCCACTTAAGGATAAAGTAATAGACCTTAAGTTGTCCTTTGGTTCCTCACATTGTGACAACTGGAAGGGAAAGGGTAAGACTTAATGGCTACTAAGCAAGGAAGTATGCACAATGCAATAAACCTTAAAAAAGATCATACTCTCCTTTTTTTCCCTTCCTTCTTTCAACTTTCCAATTGATATATAATTCTGGGGCATCCCAAGATAGGTGAGGATAGAGTACAGAAAAAGTTAATCAAGACTAGAGAAGTGGTGAAGAAGTAGTTGGGGAGGAGTTGCCATTTTTGTCCTGGCAATTCATGGTGGGGATTCTCTCCTTTAAGTAACTGAAACAAAAGTTCAAATATAATCTTAGGCTTCCAGTTTCATCTTCTGCTTTTTTTTGTTTGTTTGTTTGTTTCATTGTTGTTGTTTGTTTGTTTGTTTGTTTTGCCACGGTGACCAGATAGCAACTCTAATATGAATGAATTCAGCCTTGGATGCTGTCTTATGAGTTCAAAATGTCAGGCGACTGAGTTTTCAGCTGTTTGGAGTTTGCACTACAGACGGTATTATATATTACAATGATTCTTGGAAGAGAATATGACCACCAACAGGAAGATGAGCCCTAAGCTTTGCCTGACTTGCCAAAATACATGCACCTGAAGAGAATTATTTAGACAGTGTAGAGCCAAGGTGAAATGTTAAATGCCTATTCAGCAGTACTACAAATCACATCATGGTTTGATATTTTAAGTATCACCCTCATGGGAGAGTATAGAAGCAGTTATGTTACAGTTTATGTTCATTTCAGTTTTTCTAAATGCTTATTTTTTGGTCTTGTGTATTAAGCATGTTTTTGTTTTATCCTGTAGAGGTTAAAATATTTTTTCTACCCTTCACCGCTTTGTTCATTTATGGTAAGTCCCTTACTTATCTCACCATTGTTGCAGCTTTGTTGGCTCCTCCCCCTAATCATACCTAACATTTTTTGTCATTTTCTAGAAACTTCCAAATTCATTCTTTTATCCTTTTTACTTGACTTGGCAAGCCCTAAACAAACCTAGCAGCTACCTGCTAGTGACATCTGAAGTAGAAAACCAACAAGATGTGTCTGAGTGAGACTCTCTCCCTTCTTTATAAATCCTATGATCTTTGATTCCTTCAAAGAGATCCTCAGATGTGAAAGTGATTATAAAACAGGCATATCCCATTTACACAAATAAAAGTAATGGGTAGCTGGGTAACTCTGAGTGTGCTGAGTCTAAATACAGCTTCTCTCTAAAGGGCCATTGCTGAAGAGCCTTTTCTCTGACTTCCAGAGCCTAACAACTAGACTACCCAGCATCCTAGCAAGCACTTTGTCTTCCCTCATTTTCCATAATGTTCCTGGTTTTTACAATTTAGGTTTTGATCTTCCCCTCTTGTGTCTTCAAATATTTTCCAATAAAGGTCTATTGCCTATTTCAATGGCCTGATTATTTTTTAAGTCCTCTCCATTATCTTATTATTGATGTTTAGGACTTAAATATCACCTAAGATCAAATTGCACTTGGAGTCCTAGAGAAATACACAATGGAAATTGTTAAAGCCATTTAATATAAAATTTGAAAAAAGAGAGGGTCATGGAGAACCATTAAATGAAATGAAGTGTTCATCAGGAATATTGTGCCAGGAGTATAATTTCTTTAAAGAAAATATAAATTTTACCCCTTAAGAACTCATGAATACCCTCAAATGCTTTCAACATCATCTGTATTTTGCAAAAATAATGGAAGTCTTCATTATAGAGACCAAATAAGGTCTCATCCAAAATTCTCCAGGATTTCTTTTATTTTAAAACCCTTCCTTTCACTTTAGAATCAATGTTATATATTGGTTCCAAAGCAGAAGAGAAATAAGGGCTAGACAAATAGGGGATTAAGTGACTTGCCCAGGGTATATATCTAGGAAGTGTCTGAGGCCAAATTTGAACCTTAGGACCTCCCATCTCTAGGCCTGGCTCTCAAACCACTGAGGCACCCAGCTATCCCCTAGACCAGAGTTTCTTCAGATGGCATCTATGAACCTTTATTTAAATATTTTGATAACTATATTTTAATAGAATTAACTTAGTTGGTAATCCTTTGTATTTTATTTTCTGAACTGAAAAAAAATGATTCTAAAAAGGAGCCACTGGCAATACCAGGCTGCCAAAAACAAAATAAAACAATAAAAAAGCCCTTCACTATACTAAAGGTATTATACTTTGTCTTGCTATTATATGATTACGCCAGTTACTTACTTTCCATAGCATTTAAATATGATTCTTTGCAAATAGTGCTACAGTGCATTTTGCTCCAGTGTCATTGTCATAATATTTGCAATAGGCTCCTGAGCCAGATTCCTCTCTTACAATTTCAAGCTTAATTTAACTTGTCCTACAAATAGATATAATAGAATGATACATCAGATAGAAAAACATACAAGTGAGTCAAATTCATGTTTTGAGACCCTAAGTTTTTCTATGCAAATTCATTGTGGCTCTGTGGCCCAGCTCTGCAGTTATAATTATGAAATGATAGAACACGTATTTTCAGATCTCTCTCTCTCTCTGTCACCCACCCCCTCTCATGAATGATGTTATATATTACAGAAGAGTTGCTAAAGAAATCCTTTGAAAACTTTGAAATGTCTATTACCTCAGACTTTGCTCTTTTACTGCCATGTCTAACTTACCCTCCCTCCCAATCTGGAAGTCAATGCCAAGTACATTACGACTCCAATAGCAAGGAAACAAACTGGTTGATTCAATTGATATCTGGACAGATCTTATTATATTTATATCATTATTTTTTTAATGTCATAAACAATGCTGACTTCAGCAGCATATTAAGCTAGGTAAACTGGGTAGTTTGATGATGCTGTGGATAGAGTTCTAGGCCTGGAGTCAGGAAGATCATCTTCTGAGTTCAAATCTGGCCTTGGACACTTACTAGCTGTATGACTCTGGGTAAGTCATTTAACCCTGTTTGTGTTAGTTACTTTATCTATAAACGAGGTGAAGAAAGAAAGGAAAAACAAAGGGCAAACTTGTCTTTGCCAAGAAAATCCCAAATGGGGCCACAAAGAATTGGACACAACTAAAAAAATCACTCAACAATAACAACATCCATTAAATCAATAGCAATCAACACCAATCACAATTATTTAATAAATCATAGGCCTAACACCACAGAAGAAGTTCTTTTTCCAACCTGCACTATAATTGTATATATGATGAAACCAAAGCCAAGAGAGAATAACTTATTCATTCAAGGTCACCTAGGTACTATGCCCAGAAATATTAAAACAATGGAAAATTGGATTCAATATAGAACTGAGGTGTGGTGGTGAAAAATGAGATGGATTCCACAGGTTCATATGCCAAAAGGACTTATTTTACTTGGTGCTTCAGAAGTGGAATATTTGCAGATGTTTAAAGGCAGTTTCCATATTTTGCTATTTCATTCATTTGCCATAATTAAGATTCATATGTCACTTTCTTAAGCCTTTTCTCCATGTATTCCTTAGTTTTCAAACAATAAGGCAATAGAGTAAAGTGCTATATTATAGGTTACCCTATATCTAGAGTCTAGGAACCTGCATTTGAACCCAAATTTTGACAATGTATCAATTCACTGAATTTTTCTGGACTTCATTTTCCTCATCCTGTTCCTTCTTTCTCAACCTGGTTTAAATTTCTTTTAACAAAAAAAAAAAACTATGCAAAACCACAAACAGAGCTATATGGTAACAATAGTGGTATAATAAATCAATAGTGGTATAATAAAAGTAATTATCTCCATATTTAATTGGTATTTAATATTTTATTTAGATACATGCGGAATTCTTCATACTTCATTTGGAAAGCTAAAGAACCATAGTGAATCATTAGCATTAATTTTTCAAATGGCATCTCAAAGTATTTATTTACAGTTGCTAGAATTAGATTTAAGGCATATGTATATGTATCTATATACATTATTAATTGCATATATGTATATTCGTGTTTGTGTGTATATACTTCATAACTCTAATGTCCTGATGGGTCAGTCATATTTTAGAGATCATGCAATCTAGCCATTTCACTTTAAAAATTAGTAAAATGAAGGCCAGAGATTTTAAGGTACTTGTAAAGGCCACAGAAAGAGTAAGTGTCAAATCTTGGATATCAGTGCCTGTCTACTTATTCCAGAGTCACATTATTCCAAAGTATGACCTTTAGCTTGTTGCTTTCTCATCTGAAAGTAAGGAATACGTGTATAAAAAGGTTTCTGAATGTCTTAATTATGGCATATAACCTTCCACTATTAGTCAATATATCATAATTTGTCCAGACTTTCATCAAGAATTAAACTGAAAAAGAGCTAAAAATGACTTGAAGAATGGAAAAAAGTAACCACCACACTTTTTTTTCTTGGTGACACACTAATTTATTGTTAGAATTAGTACAAACCTTTTGGAAAGCAACTTGGAATTACTCAAATAAAGTGGAAAAAAATTTCTGTAACCTTTGACCAAGAAATGTCTATTAGACAGAAAATTATTGATAAAAAGGAAGATTTCACATTTGCCAAAATATTTAGCCAAATTTTTTAACAATGTTTAATTCGTGCTTCCTGTAGCTATCAAGATAATTTTGTGCTAAATTTAGAATGTTGTTAGTTTGTTTTTCATTTTCTTTGTATATTGATTGGGACCAATATTAGGCTATGGCAATCATGCCTTTGTCTCCAGTCTTCAAGTTTAAAGGGTACTAAATTTAGAGGGCTGTAACATAATTTTTAATTCTCCAAGAAATTGGAAATGATAAAATTTAAATACCTACATGAATTTAATTTTTAAAGCAATTACTCAAACTTTATAATATGCTAATCACTGTAGATACCAAAAAAAAAAAAAAAAAAAAAAAAAAAAAAAAAAACTCTGTTCTTAAGGAGCTTTCATGTTAAAGATGGGTAAGTGAGCAACACATATAAAAGAACAATGTCCAAAAGAACAAATTTTTATTTTGTAAAATTACAGGTAATTTATAGGATAACAGACTAATTAACAAAGTATTTTGAAGAATAACGATGGTTATGATTTGATTATGGTTACAAAGGAAAAAAATAGTTAAAATAAATATCTAAGAAATGGTGAGCTATGTAAGGCTCTTCTCTGTACCTTCTCCTTCTCCCCTTTCCTCTCCTTACTTAGAAGTGTCATTCTTCTGTTGTCAAATGCTCATTGCTCCCTCTCAAAGCTTGCAGTACCTACCTCTTGTACCACCCACAGAACTCAGTATCAGTATTTTAAAGGTATTTTATTTTACCAATTATAAGTAGTAATAATTTTCCACTTAAGTTTTCTGAAGTTTTCTGATCCAAATTGTCTCTCTCCCTCCTTCCTTTCCCTTTCTCAGGGATGGAAAACAATTTGATCTGGGTTTTATATGTATTATCATTGCAAAACATACTGCCATTTTGTTCATTGTTATAAGATAATACTCATGTAAAATTTAAATCCCCAAATAAAAACCCATATAAACTAAAGTGGAAAAGTAGTATGTTTTGACCTGTATTCTGACTCCACCAGTTCTTGCTCTGGAGGCGGATAACATTTTTTATTATAGATCCTTCAGAACTGTCCTGGATGGATCATTGTATTGCTGAGAGTAGCTAACATTTTTAATGGTGATCATTCTACAATAGTGTTATAGAATTCAGTATTTTATGGGATCATAGATTTAGAACTGGAGGGTATTCTAAAAGTTATTTAGTTCAACTGTCTCATTTTGTAGTAGGAAAAAACCTGGGAAGAGTTACAGATATATATGTTTGCTCATGACTGAAACAAATATGTTGATATATACAAATTAATATGTTATCCTGAACCTATTATGGAATATATTAGTCACCTGTTTAAATATACATCTGAATTCATCCAAACCACTTTTATCAACAGACAGTTTTTGCCTTCATGAGAAGAAATCCGTGAAAATTAGATTCCATTAATGGACTGAGTAGGAAATGCAATTTAGAATAAAGCATCTTCCTGAAGTAGACGTTTGAAAACCAGAACCTGCCAGTCAAAACTGAAAATTATGTTTTTAAAAGCACATTTCAATTTAAATTATGTCCATCGGATAAAAAGGATCCAGCTGTTTATGCTTATGGTTCCCGCCTTGGATCTGAGCCCAAAGGTGAGCTAGGTGAGTTCCAGACCTCCCAATGGATGGTGTATTGTCAGTGCTACAGAGAGTGGTTCCTTTTTAGGTTATCTTGTTTGTTTTCCTTTTATCTAAACATAAAATCCTTTTCCTCTTCAGGACGGCCACGTGAGACTCAGAAGGATAAGGGAGACACCATTTTTCTTCTTACTCCACCACCCCCTATCCCTAAACCCTCTCCCATTAGAGGCCTCTTTGGTATTATTATGGGAACAATGGTGCTGTTCATACTGAGAGCTCTCTGTAATAGCTCCGCGTTCTCCTTTATGGCTTGGAAGTGAACTTGACTGATTACCTAGGGAGCCTATACTGTACCTTGTCAGAATGCTTATTAAGGAGGCTGGAACTTGGTTTTAAAAGACCTGAGAAGAATACTTCTGAGTTTCACTAGTTCCATAATGCAGTTCCTCTGGGCTCCCATTAAAAGAGGGCCCCAGGTGAACCAAGTACCAGGTTGCATTTGAGTTAGAGGGGGGAAAAGTATACATTGTGATGAAGTGCTTTTAACATTTCACAGTTTAGCATAATTGGATTCTAATAGGAGCTTTCTGTCAAGAAATCTTTTCAGTGGAGAGTCCTATCAAAGAACTCGGTTTCATTTACATCTCTGTTTAAAAGGCTTATTTTATTCCAAATGCTATCCCTGGGGATAATTAAATGATACATTGGCAATCTAAGAACCCAACAAGGGGACTATGGTAACAACACTCACACATTTTTTTTTTATTTTTGCGGAACATATACTTATTCCTTTTAAAATTATTTTCCAATTATGAAACAGTTTGATAGGTGGGGGAGGCAAACAAGGAATAGGATATTTAGACTGGTAGATTTTATTCTTCAAAAAATATATTTTTTATAACTAGCATAAGGTACCTATTTACTTATAGTAAATGATATCAGAAAAATTGTATCTTAAGGGTCAATATATGAACCAAGTGCCAGAAATTTCAGAATGTTGTTTCTGAGTTTGGCATTTAGGCATTGTGTGGCCTTGAGTGAGTTCCAATAACCTCCCTGCATCTCCTCATGTTTCTTCAACTGTAAAATGGGATCATAATATTGAATGGGGGGAGACAAGTTGAGCATGAGCCACTAAATATGACTCCTATAAAAGTAGAGACTTTTGTCCATAAAATTTCCTGCATGCCAGACTTAATAAAAACTCTATTTACTATTCTCTATCTTCAGACAAATAAAGAGATATGAAGTAAACAGTCATTTGGATAATACCCACTATAAGCATCTTTCTACTCTTTTATAAAGTTTTGTCATTTCTAGATTTATTTGGAGGGAAAATATTTCTAAACTTCAGCCCATTACAAATGTCTCATTTCATAGCCAAGGAAACCAAGGCTGCAAAGGAGTTTCTATAAAATTTTGCCATACTGTTTTGCCCAGGAGATCTACATAATAACACAAACACGAAGACTGATATTAATGGATCACTGTTAGTGACCCAGTAAAGAGAATAGGGTTCATAGGTTCAAGTGAAAGTTATAGTCAGAATTACTAAATAGTGGTTCTCTCCTTAAGTGGGTAGGAAGACTCCAAGTTAAGGATTTTTTTCATTATTTTCTCTAATTATTTTTTCCCAAATATGTTAAATGAAAATAAAAGAGATAAAAATAGAATATACCCGGTTCCCTATTAACAACCCTATTATCCTTTTAGAGTACCATATTATAACCAGTTACCTAACTTAGTATATTTTTTAAATTTCATAACTTTTAAATATTATGAATTGTTAAAAATTTTCAGCATTCTGATAGGTAACGTAGAATATAGAAAGAAGTATAAAGCACTATCTATACATAGCCTCAAGGAATTTATGCCAAATAAAGAATACATATACACACATGAATAATTAGTGTGTATGTATTTATATATGTATTCATACACATATATCTATGTATTTACATGCACACTCAATGAACCAAAACCAACTAAAACAGGTAAGTTTTTATCTATCCAAAGTTCTTTCAAAATAGTAAACATTAAAAAGCAAAATTTGGAACATATATCCATATTTTCATATAGCAAGAGAGAGGAAAAAGGAAAAATAGCTTCACCAGTTGTCTAGAATATCAGTCAAGATCAAGTTCATGATTGATTGGCTATTCTCCCACAGTCTGGTCATTGCTGTGACTTCTGCTCCTCTGGATGAATGAACCAGCCACCTAGCTATTATTCTTTCCTCTAGCTCCTGTCTTCCACATCATGTCACACCATAAAAATGATCATTTTCCCTTTTTTGTCATCTTTGCCAATCTGATGGGTATGAGTTGTTTAATTGTTCCAATTATCTTATCAGTAGTCACTTGTGACAATTTTACATAAGATTCTTGATAGCTTAGCTTTTTTTTTCTTTGAGAACTTTCTGTTCATATACTTAAATATTTAGATAGATAAGTAAATGTGTATATCAAAGAGGAAAAGAAGACAAGACCAGACCAGAAGAGAAATCAAGAGAAGACAAGAGACAGAGGCAGAGAGAAGTAAAGGAGTGCTTACTATGTGCTAAGCAGAAGTGATATAAATAAATGTAAGGAAGACTGTTGTTCTAGTCAATAATTTTACTAATGGGGGGGGGGGGACAACACATAAAGGATTGAATACATATGGGAAGGGGAGGAAGAATACTTATATAGGTACAATGGAACAGGTAAGAAGGAAAGGATGTTCCAAGAAAGTTCAAGCAAGAATGAAATGAAGCATCTCTTAACTTTGTAAAGTTAAAATGAGCACTTAAATGTTCATCCATGGGAAGAAATTAAAAATAAGGAGAGGAGGGACCCAGAATGATTATTTCCCGGGGAGAAATGTGGCAGCAAGGATAAAGAGGATTCCAGACAAAATCCAGATTGATGTGAGAGCAGGCTAAGACCCTTCTCAAAATGCCAGCTCTATAACAATGACCCCTTCATCCCCACAGTTTCAGCAGATTCAGTTCAAAATATTCACACTGTTCTTGAGTATTACTCCCAGGATAGAAAGAGAAATAACTCTGTTTCCTTTGAACTATATTTCCAGGAAACCTATGCAATCAAAATTCACTTAAAAATCAGTTACATTTCACAGAGATCATTCATATGATTTTGCCTTGCATTCATTTGCCATTTAAATATCTCTTTTTATAACATTTACTTATTTATAACATTTTAGAACTCAGAACTCAGAATTTATAATACTATACAAGACGTTTGTGTTGTTCAGTTCTCATATGGCTGACTTCTACTAGCACTACAAAAATATTCGAAATTTTTATCCACCTATGGCCTCTCTACTAAGTCACAGAATAAGATTTGTAGTGCTGACATATAGTTTTGCCTATTTGATATTGTATAGAATGATATAATTTCTTCAATTCATTCATCATCCCCTGGAAGGGGATTAAAGTTCTATCAACACTAATAGTAAATCATTTTTGGCTTGGGGGCTTGTAATTTTTCTTCTGGATAAGATAGTGCAATTCTCCAAAATGGATACTGTAAAGAATAAAAATATATACCATGCAAGGCCTAAGTCTGCCAATTTGTGGACTAAAGGATTCTCTTTCCCCATACAATATAGCATAAATCATGTTTTAATATCCAAGGTAAGCTAGGACCATAGAATTTAGGGCTAGAAGGTATCTCAGAGATCATCTCTTTAATTTTATCAGTGATGAAACTGAGGCCCAAAGAGGTTAAGAAAATTACTATGGTCGCATAGGCAGTAAGTTGCAGAACTGGTATTAGATTATAATTCCTCTGACTTCAAACCTCACGTACTCTCTGTGAGGGAAAGGAAAATTGCTTTAATACTTGAGTGCAATTTTTATTATTCTTTATTTTGGCAGGCGGTAGACCCCTCTGATAATCTGATTAAGCCTAGGGACCAATTCTCTGAATGTCTGTTAAATGTATAAAATAAAATACATAGGATTAAAAAAACAGTTGAAATGTAGTCATCGTTTTTTTAATTTTCCACAATGTAAATAAGAACCCTAGATTTAGAGTTTTGTGCTTTCAGTTCTGTAGATGGATCCTCCACTGATACAAATAGCTACCTTCTATTCTTTCTATGAGTTCTATTGCCAAATCAATTCTTCACCAGGTGATATCTTGACAAATTTTGCTAGATTAGTTCTTCTACAATAGACATGCCTGTTATTTCTCAGGATCATATTAGCCGTTGCAGACTGAGAGTACCTCATGAAGAACCAGAGCAGTTCTCTAACTTTATAATCCAAAGTAAATACAAATGCAAATGCATAACTACATACTCATATTTCAGTAGTGATTTTATGTCTTTTTACTGTTTGTGATCAGTATACATCTATAAACGCACAATTTATGTGTATGTACATATATGTATATACATGCATATTTAAATATAACCATATATATGCTTATATGTGTATGTGTTATTTTGTAGTGTTTTTAGATTCTGATATATAGTACCATGTCTTACCATTTCAAATTTAAAATAGAACATTGGGCAAGAAAATGAGTTTTAGTTTTATTTTAGTCTATAAAACAACATAATATGTAATTAGAAAAATTTTAAAAAAAGACAATCATTGAAGCCCTCAAAGTGTCTAGAGTTTATATTGGAATGCTATTATGATAGCTAAAATTTATATAATGCTTTAAAGTTTACAAAGTGCTTTATATTTTATCTTACTTGACATTCCCAAAATCCTGTGAGTTAGAGAGAGGTAAAATAAGTTGCTGTGCTATCAAATATTTGAGATAGGATTTGAAATCAGAACTTTTCAATGAACAAGGTTTTGATTACCATCTATTATGTGCCAAGTACTTTTATGATTAAGGAACACTGAAAAACACTCTTTGTAGAAGGTGTGACTTTAAGACTTGAAGGAAGCCTGAGAGCCAAAAGGGAGATATGAGGTGATGATGGCCTTCACCAGAAGGAGTCACAGTGTCATAGGACACAAGGGAGATTGTATATGAGATGTTACAAAGGCTGAAATATCAAGACTACGAAGTCCCTTGCTCTAACCATAATACAACCTTGTTCCCTTCAGAAAATATAAGATATAGACAAGCTTCTATAATACAAAATAGAATGTAATTGTTTAAGAGACAAGCTGAATTTTAAGAGATTCCATAGCAAGGGCTTGCCATTTTTTTCTCAAGGAATATAAAAACTGGCAGGCCTAGTAAGTTACATATGCAACTAAATAAATTTAAAATAGAATGAAAAGCTCATGAAATCCAACACAACTCCAAAGGACTCAAGACAAAAAAGTTGTAGAAGAAGCTGATAGAATCTGAATGCAGATTTAAGCAAGCTATTTTTCATTTTATTTCCATCATGAGTTTTTTCCTAGTATAAGTGATATATATCTTGTTTCATAACATTGACTAATTTGGCAATATGTTTTGTATGACAGTACATGTATAATCTATATCATATTATCTGTTGTCTCAGGAAGAGGGAAGGGGTGGGAGGAAGAGAGCATGGATTACAAAACACCAGAAAATTATTATTAAAATTAAATCTATATGTAATTTGAAAAATAATAAAACTTTTTAAAAAATTTTAAGTTTATATAACATATTCTTTTCCATGAGGAATCATGGAATACTGAATATTTATATTCACAACAAAGAAGATTTGCAGTTAATCTGGCCTTCAGACCCATTTTCTAGATTTTGAAATTTCTCTGACTTTCCTTTAGCTCTACAATCTTTCACCAATTTCTTTCTTGATTTCCCCAGGGGAGGTACTCATTTTAGTTAGAAATACAATTGTTAATTTCCCAATCCAGGCCCGTAAAAACAGCCAGTAAACTATTCTAAGTCCTAGGGTTTTTTTTAAAAAAGTTTTTGCCTTTATAAGAATGATATTAGAAAATAGGTATTGTTATATTAGTTTAGAGAGAAGAAGTAAAGAATCTGGCTTGAGAAAGAATTAGAGTCTGAAGCAAAGCTGAAAATGTCAATTTCAAATGTTGACAGTTGTAACCGTTTTTCTCTAGCAGTTGGCAGTTGGTCTCTGGCAGATGGCAGAGTCAAACAGAGGGACTCTCTGTCTCAGGGCTAGAGGAGGTAACATCTTTACCTCTCTCTCTCTCTGTCTGAGGGAAATACCTGAAGGAGCTGAATGTTTTCTTTTCCAACTTGGGAAACACTATTGACAATGTATTGCCATTTTTATAAACTGATTGAACTCTGAGAAGACCAAAGAAAACCCTGGTCTCTGGGATGGACTCTGAGTCTATTAAGACTCAGAGTTCTAACTTGATTATTGTTGAGATTCAACCAGCTAGCCTTTGTTATTTTTATAACTTTAAGGGAAAGTTAAGAATTTATAAGGATAATAGTGGTAGTTTTATTTAAAATAGTAAAGATTTGGGTTAGTCAGATTAGGAAGTATTAATGTAGCCTGTGAAATATAGGAGAAGCAGTTCCTTGTGGAACCAGGGAGTTTTATTTGGGTAGAGTAAGAATCCCTTAGAGTTAGAAATCTTTTTTATCCTTATATATTTCAATAAATATTTTATTTTTCTATAACAAAGTCTCTTTAGTGTCCTTGCCCCTGGCCCTGAAGAGAAGTTTGTTTATGAGCTTCACTTCACTTTATCAGTGATGATACTTTTGATTACACCTATCAAAAATATCTAAACAGTTTTGGATCTTTATTTGCATAGTATTCACCACTTATTTTTATAGTACTCACCTTTTTACTTTTATACCTCATAACTATCAAAAACTGAAAACATATTGTTTGAGAATGACAGGCCTAGGGTCTAGGAGTCATGAAGGGGTTTCATGTAAGATAATACTAGGGAAAAGTAAGAGTTATAGGAGATAAAATGAGGTTTAGTACATTTGAATCCTGACAGCAATGTTCCATGAAGGTAGTAGACTATGTGAGCTAGAATTGGAATCAAAGGATTTTTATTCAAATTCTGTTTCTTTTATTTAGTACGTGTTTTACCTTGCCTCATTTTCTTTAATTGTAAAGTGAAAGTTTTGACATGTAAGGAAATTTCTGTCTCAAAAATTATGAACCTTTTATTTATTTTTGGAAATTGGGGAATGATTTATTAGAAAGATGATCCTTGGCCTAATTATATTTATGTATAGGAACAATTTCAATGGAGAGTGAATATAGTGTTTTACTGAAATAGAGAATAAGAGAAGACACAGAAGTGAAAGAGTATGGGTTGTGTTCAAGAAAGGCAGGTAGTGTAATTTGTCTGGAGAACATAATATAAAACTTATTACTAACAAGGAAAATGGAAATAATTGTTCATCATATTTATGGATAAAAGTTTATAACTAAACATGAAAGGATCAGAGAAGAGAAAATGTTCTAAATCTTAAACAATTAAAGAAATATCAATTTAAATAATTCTGAGATCCTATTTAATATTATCACAATGCCAAATTTGACAAAAGATAAAGAAAACTACAAATGTTAAGAAAATTGAGAAATAACCTTATTGATGAACTGTTGATGGACATTCGACTGAGGCTACCCATCCTAAAAGGCAATTTGGAATTATTCATAAAAAAAAGTATTCATGCCCTTCCAGCTATACCACTGCTAAGTGTATACCCAAACGAAATTAAAGAAGTAGGAAAAAGTATATACATATATATGTATGCACATATATATATGCAAAAATAATTGTAGTAGCATTTTGTGGGGGTAGCCAAAAATGAAAAATTAAGAAAATGCCTACCAATTAGGGAATAACAAACAAATTATGATAAGTAAATGCAAAATGAATAGTATTGGTACTGTAAGAATAAGGGAATAGTTAATTTCAAAAAGACATAAAAACATATAGATGAATTGCTACAGAGTGAAGCAAATAAAACCAGAAGGATAATTGGTACAACTTCAATATTCTACAAATGAATAATTTTAAAGACTTTTCTAACTTATAAGAATAAAATGAGAAGTCAGGAGAACATTTTATACATGATAATCACACTATAAAACAAGCTTTGAAAACTATGAAAACTATGATCAAAGCAGTGACCACCTCAATTCCAGGCATCTGATGATGAAACATACTATATACCTCCTGACAGAGAGATGATGATGGATTCAGGATGGAAATTCACACACACACACACACACACACACACACACAAATATTTTGTTTGATTAAGGATATTTGTTACAAGGGATTTTATTTTTCTTTGTTTTCCCCACGAATTTGGGGAATGGTGGAAGGGAGAGAAAATATATTTATCTTAATTTAAAATTAAAATGTAATTAAAGTCAATGCACAAATAATAAATTGTATATATATATACATATATGTGTGTGTATATGTATATATATATATATATATACATATATATATATACATACAAACTGAGATTTCACCAAAGCACTCAATATCTATGAAGAAGAGTGAGCACACGTTTACAGGAAGTAGCAGGGAAGTGCATGAATGAAGAATGAATGTGTTTAGCATAACTAACCACTCTGTACTACAAGCTGTAATGCTATTGATCCATTCAGAAACATCTATATCAAATAAAACTGCCTCTATGCTCACTGCTCAACTGTCGATCTTCATTGCTCATCAGCTGGGGAAATCCTGTCCTATGTCACTTGGACATAGAATTTAAAAAATCTTTCTATTACCTATCACCCATAAAGGAATGTTCAGAACATGCCAGCACCTTAAGTGAATATAGCAGTTCTTTTAAGCCAGGGAAGTGCAAAACTCATTAAGCAGGTTGTCTCTGATCTATACACACCAGTTCAACGAATTATTTACTCATTCAGCTGTTGTATTGTCTAGTCAGAACCAAGTTTGCAGCAATACATTTTAGATTGATATTTTCTCTAAGCCAGCTAATAAGAATGTAAAATTAGCTTCAAAACCCATTCTGGTTTTCCTTCTCAATCCAGAGGTGGCAGAAATGAACAATAAACTTTAAAAGAAGCTTTGCCTCTCTTCAGTTCTAGTGGTACTTGAGGGCAAGAGTTGACACTGGAGCCAAAGTAAATTGAAAACATTCATATGAAGTCCTATATGTTAACAGATTATATCTAACACAATTTTGACAGAGAATCTTTTCAGTCCCCTTTGACATGTCTTCACTTCTTCTCAGATTTTTATTTCATTTTCTTCATTAACTCTGTTCCTCTGGTAGCTATTAACTTTTAATGGTTTAAAAGCAAGAATTCTCTAGCTCTCATAGATGAATCTTTTATTTAGAATATTATAACCCCTCAAATTATCCCTATTAAATTGCTAGGTTTTTAAAGTTTTACCTCTCTCTTTCATATATATATATATATGTTTCATATATATGTTTATATTAAATTTATCTTCTTTAGTCAAAATATATGAATGTAGATTAGTAAACCTAAATTACTTTGACACTTGAAAGTCTTTTAAATGGTCATTTATTTCTTTGACGAACTTGAAACTATATATCTAGATTCATATTTCTCTAGCTTTGAATTGTTCACACACAAGCAAGGGAATGTTCTATATCAATAACAAAGAAATGTAATCCTTGATGTTGAAATTATAGTTCATTTTCCATTACAAACTGTCAAAATCAACTTAACAATATTTATTCATGTGCATTTATTAGTATGGTATATTCAATTATATTTCTACTTATGTTAGAAATCAAAATTTTTACCAATAATAGTGTTAATGTCTTACATATTTTGATAGTATAAATCTCTTTCTTTATAATAAAAAAAGTTTTTTGAGACCTTTACATTACTAAATTGCTCTGTTTACTGGCAGCTAGTTGCATAGTGGATAGATCCCTAGATCTTGAGTCAGGAAGATCTGAGTACAAATTCAGCCTAAGACACTTAACTAACTATATTATTCTGGTCAAGTCACTTAAACTCTGCTTCAGATTTTACAATTAAAAATATAAATATTAGTACTTACTTTTCAGGGTTGTGAGGATTTATCATAATATTTATGTGAATCTTAGCAGAGTGCCTAACACATAGTAGGGATTTATTAAATTGCTTCCTTCCATACTAACATATACTTCTTATCTCACCTAGGAAAAAGCATTTAATTTTTCAGTGTCCTAGGCTATTCTCCAAGGTTATAATTGTCCAAGAAGTGTTTGATATTCATTAGTAGGAAGATTTCCCTCATCTGGAAATTCCTCACAACAATGAAGTCACAATTATAATCACTAGGCTTAATCCTGACTTTTACAGAAACATTTCATGTATAGTGACCGTATTTGGTAAAGAAAGAAGTAATGTTAGTATCCAAAATGCCATCTAAACTTTTCCTTCATAACAAACATGCCATAGGATTATACAACTTCCACCTTTTGACTCCCACTCAAGAGAAGACAGACAAAAGAGGCCTTGGGTTAGTAACTTATTAGAAAGATGAAAATCTCTGTGTTCAGTTAAAAAGAGTGATGGAATTCAGTCTTTAGTTCTTAAGCATCTCTAAGTTAGCTACTTGGAAGAAATTATTAATTATATAGCAATAATATATCCCATTATCCACTTTCTCTGTGTAATACAAGTTATACCATGTTAACTTTGATAATTCACCTATCAACAAATATCACTCAAAAAGTACTTACCTGTTTTCACTATTTATTCTATGCTGCATCTGACAATACTATTTACTCATCTCAGGAACATTTGGTTACCCTTTAATCAATTCAGCCTCAGTTTCATTTATATAAAGTCGCAGTTGTGTCCATGTTGTTTGGAACTCATGAATTTAATTTGCCAGCAATGATTAATTGATTAATCAGTTATTTGGTTACTGTATAGTGGCTTGTTTTCTAATATATCCATGGAATGATCAGGGCACAGACGCCATAATCCATCACTTCAAATTCCAAATGTATTCATTAAAATCTTAGGGAAGAAAATAAATTGCATCTTTCAGAACATTTCCATCCTATTTCATGATATGTTTCCTTCATTGACATTTTATTTAAATGCTATTCTTTGAAAATAGAGATTATTTTTAGAGAAAATTAGAGATTTATTTTACTGAACTTTTCTAGTACTAAATTGGAAAAATCAAGTATTACTTGATGGAGATAGAGTCAAGTTAGAAGTCAGACTATAAGAGGATTATGCCAAATCAATTTATCTACTGGTATTTTTTATAGATATGAAAAGGAATTAAATTAATTTCACTGTGTTGAAATGTATGGATCAACAGTTCTTTGATAAACAAAGTCATGAAAAACTATTCTTGTTTGATTAGAAATACTCCCACTTATACATATCTCATTTCCATATTAAGCCATTGCCCCATCATGATTAAAAACATGTGTCACAACTTGATAATCATTTTTTTACCACTTCATTTCCAGTCCTATTTCTTCATCTACTCCAGTTGTTGCCAGGAAATATAGTTGACCAGACATCATGAGATCATGATACTGAATTGCTTGGATGCATTTGAAAAAAAGTTTTCCCCACTGTAACATCATATGCAGTACTGGAAATGGAAAGTAGATACTCTGGGAACTCTAACTGTATTACTGCTAAATTATTTGTTTCCTTGACTGGGGCCAGTGGGAAAGGGATAGAGAGGGATTGGTCTGTATTACATTTTTGTTAGGATAGCGAAAAAAAGAAAATGAACATACACTTTAGAGGCTAATAATGCTTATTATCAACAACAATATTATATTACATTTTATAGATCTTAATACTATCCAATTGAGTCATATATAGAATAGAAGAAATGGGGGTTTGCCCCAGGGTACCATATTTAGAGAGCTGAAAATACATGAAACTAATAGTATTTATAACCTTTGAGCAGTATAGAAATAATAGACCTTAACACCATTTAATAAAAATAATTACTTATATTAAGATATTTTCAGATAAATAGTATGAGCTTCTCTACTTCCTCACTGTTTTTCATTGAAAATTTGAGACTGTACACTGGTCCTCTCTCCCAGACACATTCCTCTAATATACAGAACAAAGTTCAGAACAGTAGTTATCAAACTGGTCATAATAAGCATCCAAAAGGATTTCAGCAAGCTCGAGCAACTGATAGAATCTAATAAAATGAAATTCAGTAGGGATAAATCTAAAATTTGTACTTAGGGGAAAACAAAATGAACTTCCACAAATACAATTTAGAGGGGGCATGGATAGCCAGTACTTGTTATAAAAAGGACCAAGAAGTTTTAGCAGATTACAAGATCAATATGAGTCAGTAGTGTGATTTTGGTGGACAATGTTTAATGCCCTCTTGGGTTGTATTGGAAAAGAGAAACATAGCTTTCAGAAATAGGGAGCTGATCATTCCACTGTGCTCTCTAGATCTTTACTACACGTCATTTGGACTACAGTGTTCAGTCCTGGACAAGATAATTTGAACTGGAGAATCTAGAGAAGGGACAACAGCATGGTAAAAGGCTGTGAGTTCATTACATAGCTGGACTGTTTGAAAGAACTAGGTAAGTTTAGCCTTAAGAAAAGAAAACTTGTGGTAGATAAGAGCAGTGTTTGAATATCTGGAGGACTATCTATATGTAGGAGAGATCAGACTTACTCCATCTGAGCACAGAGGGAATAATAAGAAGGACAAAACTGAAAAGAGGTCTACTTAGATTTGATGTTAAATAAAAACAAACAAAAAATTCCTAATTATTGGAACTATCCAAAAGTATAATGATTCAAATTGAGAAATGATGGAGACTTCATACTTAGAAGTGTTCAAGAGAATGGACAACTAATGTATAAGTTATAGTATAGATTCAATCATCCAAAAGTTGGACAAGATGGTCCTTCAATTTTCTTCCAACTCATAAATTCTATGATTTTGTGAGATATCTGACTATTTCTTCTGTCACCTCTGTGCAGGTATAGATATTTCTTGTTACTTTCATAGGTCACAAAAATTCCTAGATATGACTTACTTATCTAAAGCATTTAAAATGTCTTTATACTCATAGCATTTTAAAATTATTATTGAAAAAGATATTTAAGTATTCTGTCTGCAATTCATTGCTCATGATTAATTCAATAAAAAACTTTTCCCTAATTACTTGAGTTATTACAACCCTAATTCACATATGATTTTCCACATCTCACATTTAAGAAAATTGAGATAAAACAGTTAGTCCACTTGGAGGTCACAAAAGCTGATGGCAGGGCAGACATTTTAAGCCAGTTTTCTTTCCATTAAATCTTGGTTTACCTAAATTAAAGTTAAAGGTTACAGACTATCAATCAGATAGCAATATCTTTTAAACAATTGCCAAACACTATCTAGAATAGATTTAAACCAGTATCTTGAAGCTGAAATCCCAAATCATTCCTATTGAATCTGATCCAGACTAAAGGCAATTTTCTCTTAGAGCAGGTTAGCTGAGCAGAAAAAAGTATCTCAGAATAATCCTATTGTATGTTGACAGAGCTACAAAGAAATTACTACAATGCCACCATGTTATACCACTGGAATTCATTCTTGTTCTATAATTTTATTTTAGAAAATAGCTATTTTCTCTTTATCCTTCTTGTTTTCTTGGGAAATGAAAAAGACTCTCTTTTCTAGGTATCTTTTCCCCCTTTTTGGAATGATAGAGGTAGGGAAAAGAACCCAGAGCTGGAAGGTACCCAGAAAAATTATGATTCAACTTCTTCAGGATACTGGGAAGTTTTCCCAACTTTTGGCAAGGTAAAGATATTCTTGTCAAATTGGGCCTTTGTCTATCTCCTTAGGGGAAAAAATGGTTTCAAAGTAAGGTAGAGCATTCACAACTCTTCATATAGAACATGTTACCATGTGGAACTAAGGTACAATCTTATGTAATTTAATTTCGCAATTCATAAGCCAGAGCTATTTTTCATTAGTCATTAAAATGTCATTTTAAAAACTTTTAATAGATTACTGTGGCCAAAGAATTCAATCCCTAGTTCCCACTCTTTTGGTAATAAGCCTTTCCATACTCATCCAGGAATGGTCATTATGAAACAGGCAGTCTATCACCATGGCCATCACTCAAGATCTTTCCCTGCTTGGTAGAACCCGTCATTACTTTCACTTTTCTGACATAGACTCTAAGAATTCTTTCATAACTATGACAGGGACTAATCTTGAGAGGACCTATTAATCATATGCTATAATTTGTTGCCCAACAAATAAACCTCAAGATCAAAAGGAAGAGTAATGGACATGTAGTAAAGAAATTTTTTTATTCACATCTCTGCCACTGTTAATTGACCCTCTGATGAAACTGGTGCAAACAAGACCCAGACATCTCTAGATTTAATGAGTCAAAGAATTTCAACTAGGGTCGGGTTGGGGTTCTCAATTGGTTTGGAAGAAGTCAAGGCCATTGGATGAATTATCATACCACAAAGCAAATGTTTTGGGATTAAAGAAACATTCAAATCCAGTGTGTTTTATATAGAATAGTAGACCATTTGCAAAACATAAGATATATTAGTAGTAAGAAAGAAAAGACCAATCTAGTAAAGTCCTTGAGACAGAGTTATTTGGTAGGGACAGGATGTGCCTTGGTATCCTCTCCTCAGCCCCTACTGGAAGGGAAGCATTTGGACTTCAAAAATCAGGAGTATTTGAACTATTTTTTCCTTAGTGTCTTAGCAATATATCCACAATATGAGAAGATAACAGCAGTATCTGCATTAGAGTTCAAGAAAAACTAGGCACATTGAGGAAAGAGAATATTGGGAATTAAAAAAAAAGAAGCCCGGAAAGAAAAAGCTATATCCTATTAAAGGAAAAACATTTTCTGGATTGCAGTAAAAAGTAGTTTCAGAAGTTGTTTTCTACTTTGCCACATGTTCTCTACGTTTCTGTACACTTTCCTCTGAACAAAATACATTTGAGAGTCTGTAATAGATATTGTAGAGGGAATATTTTGTATTAGCTGTTCTTGTTATACAACTTAATGAATATATTTAAATTAAATCGTTAGATAGTTGATATTAACTGATAATCATTGTGAGTCCTGTGAGACATAGCATTAGAAATCCACCTCCAATCCCTTGGGATTTTTTCTAGAGGCCCTAATGATACCTGATCTACATGTTTGAGTAGGGATTAAGACAGAAACTCTATGGCATATGCTGAACACAAATAGCATCACAGATCCCAGACCACCGTTACACTTGTTTTTTTTTTAATTAATTAAATTAAATATAATATTATTTATTTTTTATGTAATAGTTATGTTTACATGATATAGTAACATATAATATAATAATAAATAAAATTAAAAACAATTAATAAATAATATATTATTTAATTAAATAAATTAACTAATTTAGAATATTTTTCCATGGTTACATGATTCATGTTCTTTTCCTCCCCTCTTCCTTCTCCCCTCCCAGAGCCAATAAGCAATTCCACTGTGTTTTACATGTATCATTGTTCAAAACCTATTTCTATATTATTCATATTTGTAATAAAGTGATCGTTTAAAATCAACATCCCCAATCATATCCCCATCGAACCAAAGTATCAATCATGTGTTTTTCTTTTGCATTTTTACTCCCATAGTTCTTTCTCTGGATGTGGATAGAGTTCTTTCTCATGAGTCCCTCAGAATCACTGTTACACTTCTTGAAAACTCACCTTTTTGGCTTTGCAAACTACAAGTTGAGATCATCATTTCTATTGCCCTACCTCAGCAAAACTGTGGGGATATGGTACATATACAAGTTTGTCTCATTTCCATGAATGCCTCTCTAAAAGTTAAAAAATATATATGCTTGAACTTATTTCATTTTCATTTTAAAATTTTTATTTAATTCACACGTTTTTTTCTAATTTTACATAACACAATACTAATAACAATAACAATACGGTCTACTTTCATTTATTTTAATGAAAAAAATTAGTTTTCCAGAATTGCCTTTAAAATATATATAACCAACCTATCAATTTTGCCAAGCAGCTGTGCATATAGTTAGCCCTCTTCGTGAGTCTTCAGTGTAATCCTCCCTATAGACTGTTTTAGAAATACAGGTTGTGAGATTTACTGATCTAGCACATGATTTTTATCCCCCTATAATAAAACAGGTACCTCATTTCCTAATTGAAGCTTGAAAAGAGTTTGGGGAGCCAAGATTCTGAAACCCTACTCAAGAAAAGCTCTAGGTAATTGGTCCTGGATATTGACACAAGCTTTCAATCAAATCCTGATTCTGGCATTGAGGTGGATTATTTGATGAAAAGAAAAGTGCTGCAGGTGGTGGAGTGGTACACCGAGAGTCTGTACTGTTCTGACTCATGCCGTGTGAGGCTGAAACAGGGTTGCGTTAATTACATTCATTTCTGATATTAATGTGTCGGGCAAGAAAGCAACAGAGGAAAAAATAGCAACAGGAAACTGACATTTATTTCTTTTCCTCAAGGTGGAAACACATTTACATGAATGTATCAGAGAAAGAAAGGAGCTGCATGGCGTCAGGAATGATACTGAGTTTGTTCCTATGGTGCTAAAAAAGGCCTGCAACCACATTTTTTTGAGAGAAACCTGAATTAAATGAAAATTTCTTCCTTTTTTTCATAAATCTCTATGGAAGGGGAAGGGAATAACACTACAAAAAATAATCTTAATGCTGTTTGTTGTTGTCTTTTTTTTTTAAAACAGAAATTAACGAAACACCTATTTCACTCCTTGCTCTATTGGAATTGATGTTATATTGTAACAAGACAGATAGCATTAAACATTCCAGTTTTGGTTCTCTTATTGCTGTTATTCTAGTTGCTATTATTTAATTTTGTTTTCTTAGAATAGCAACTCCACAAACGTTTGTTAAGCTATTACTGTGTGCCAGGCACTGTGCTTACTGCTGAGAATAAAAATATGAGCAAAAAGGAAGGCAGTTCCTCAAGAAAATGCATAATAAAGGGCTGAAATGGTTGGGGGAGGGATTCTAGTGGGGCTGAGAGAGGAAGAGGATAATGGAGAAGTTTGGAGAAGGATAGCCTGGTGAGAGGTGGAGAGAGAACTGGCCTGAGTTCTTAAATGGAGGTTCTTTTCTAAGAAGACAGAGAAAGTTAATATAAACAGTTTTTGTTTTGTTTTATTCTTTCTTTTTTTTTCTTTTTCACAGAAACAACCTCTTGTAAATCAACTAGCTTGTTATTCTTTTCTGTTCCAAACTATTTAAAAAATAATGGTTGGCTTCAAATTATTCAGCCTTAAATGAGGTCCTGGGGATCTGCAAGTGCCTCACCCCCACCCAAGACCTCCCAGTGCAAGGATAGGCTCAGAGGATCACTTTACAGCATAGATAAGCAATTCCACAAGAGGAGTCTCAAACTCTGGGGAAAATGGATAAAAAAGGAATACTGCTGCATATATAATAGTTATACCTATTATTCAGTTAGCGTATGTTAAATGAAAGCATAATACGTGCCAGGCATTGTTTTAGGCACCAGAGATATAAATACAAAAGAGTAATATAATCCTTAATCACGAGGAGTTTATAAGAAGACAAGTATGTGTGAAAATATGTATAGCATATGTAAAATGTTTAACAAACACAAATATATCCAAAGTAGGCAGATAAAACGTAATTTGGGAGGAGATTCACTAACAATTAAGAGAATCAGGGAGATCTTCATGCAGCAGATGGTGCTTAAGCTTCATCTTAAATGAAGAGAAAAATTCGGTGAGGCAAAGATAAGGGGCTCTGGTGGAGTAGATGCTAAATACAAGGAATGGCCAATGGAAAGAAATTCAGGTGAGAGATAGTATGTATTGAATTAGAAGCATCTGCATTAATACAATCATTTAATAAATAGAATCTAATAAGGTCATCAAGAGAGGGGATAAAGTAAAAAGCAGTGGTCCCAGAATGGAATTTTATCACTAGGAACAGAACATAGTCCATGGTCAAACAATGGAGATTGAAGAGAGGCCAGGGAAATAGGAGGGAGATCAAGACAAGCACTTCTATGCAGCTCTAGAGATGGGAGAGTACTTAGAAGGAGAGAGTGGAAAAAGGTTTCAGAGAGGTCAAGTAAAATAGGTCAGAGATTAAGTGATCAGACTTAGCAACTAGATTATTATTTCTCCCTAGGACTGTAGTTTATACCCTTACCTCTCACTCAGTAATTCTACAAGTTCCAGTAAGGTTACTAGACATTCAAAGGAATAAAAAAATATTGGACCTGTGATGAGAAAACTGGGTTTTGACTTCCAGCTTCACATTGTACTTCCTATGCAAATGTGAATAAGTATTTTATGATCTCTAAAGTCTGTCTCAACTCAATCATTTTAGAATTCACAGAATTACAGAATTTTGGAACTAAAACATACCTCATAAGTGACCTATTGCCAATATTTGAAAAAAAAACTGCTGGGAAAATTGTAAAAGAGTATAGAAAAAAATTAGGTTTAGATCGACATCTTACACAATATACCAAGATAAATTTAAAATTGGTAAATGACCCAAATATAAAGAGTGAAATAAATTAGGTGAACATAGAATAATATACCTGTCGGATCTATGGGAAAGGAAGGAATTTAAGACCAAGCAAGATATAGAGAACATTTCAAAATGTAAAATGAATAATTTTGATTACATTATGTTAAAAAGGTTTTGTACAAACAAAACCAAAGCAACTAAAATTAGAAGGAAGCAACAAACTGGGGAAAATATTATAGCAAAACTCTCTGACAAGGGTCTAATTTCCAAAATACATAAGGAACAATAATCAAATGTACAAGAAATCAAGCCATTCCCCAATTGACAAATGGTCAAAGGATACGAATAGGAAGTTTTCAGATGAAGAAATCAAAACTCTCAAAAATCACACGAAAAATATGTTCTAAATCCTTCATATTTAGAGAAATGGGAATCAAAACAACTCTGAGGTATAACTTTACATCTAGCAGATTGGCCAATAAAGTAAAGGGAAATAATGAATGTTGGAGGGGATGTGGCCAATAAAGTAAAGGGAAATAATGAATGTTGGAGGGGATGTGGCAAAATTGGGACACTAAAACATTGCAGGTGGAGTTGTGAAATGATCCCACCATTCCAGAAGGTAATTTAGAATTATGTGCAAAGAACGTTAAAAGAATGAATACCTCCCAATAGTGAATGAAAGCACTACTCATACAAACATGTATAGTCAAGGAGAATAAGTTTTTGCATTGGCCATGTCCAAAAGAAATATGCACATATATGTGTTTGTGTAATGCATACATACATGCATATATACGTATCTGAATTTTCTTATTGTACAATAGTATTCCCTCATGTTTATATTCTGTAACAAGTTAAGCCATTTTCCAATGGTCACCCCCTTAGATTTCAATTCTTTGCCACTTCAGAAAGAGCTTTCATTTTTATATATATATCCTTACAGTTGGTTTTGCTTGGAACTAATTCTCTTAATCTTCTTCCCCAGCCCTTTCCAATTCTTTCTCCCTTTCCCTTTTGAATGAATGAATATACTGCTCCTTGTACTACCTACATCAGTTAGGTTTTGTGAGTAAAATGGTTTGTAAACTATATGAAGTGCTATAAAAATGGGCAAAAAAATAAATAAAAAAAAAGAATGAATACCATTTGGTCCAGCAATACCATTACTATGTTTGTACCCAAAAGAGATAATAAGGAAAATACTTGTACAAAAATATTCATAGCCATGCTCTTCATGGTGGTAGAAAAACTGGGAAATGAGGGAGTGTCCCTTGATTGGGGAATGGCTGAACAAATTGTTGTATATGGTGGTAATGGAATACTATTGTGCTATAAGGAACAATAAACAGCTGGATTTCCTTATGAACTGGAAAGACCTCCACAAACTGATGTGGAGTGAAATGAACAGAAGCAGGAGAACATGGTACACAGAGACTGAAACATGGGATGATCATATGTAATAGACTTTGCTACTGATAGCAATGCAATGATCCAGAACAATGCTGAGGAAATTGTGAGAAGGAATGCTATCCACAGTGAGAGAAAGAAATGTGGGAATAAAAACACAAAAGAAAACATTTGATTTTTCACTTGTTTACATGGGCATTGGATGTAAGGTTTTGATTTTTAAAAGATTATTATAAAAATGATTAATATGGAAATAGGTATTGAGTGATTTTACATGTATAACCCAGTGGAATTGTGTGTTAGCTATGGAAGGGGGGAGGGAAAAGGAGAGGGAAAGTACATGAATTATGTAACCATGGAAAAATACTTAAACAAAATTTTAAAAAGTAAAATTTAAATTAAAAAAAAAACTAAGGAGTAATATCCTTTTTACTGCTACCTTAAAAAAAAGTCACCTATTACAAATCATACCTCCCTTTTTAATGAGGAAGCAAAACCAATATTTATTCCCATTTTACAAATGAGGAAACAGATGATGTAATCACATACACTGAAAATAACAAAGCAAAAATGGCTAATAGATCTTAGGGAAATAATACCTAAGATAAATAAATAACATAAATGCACTTAGTAATCCTTGAAAAATTCATGTCACCTGCAGCAAAGAAACTACATTCATGGGTATTGGAAGAAACAGTACCCATGTGATTGCTGAGCCAATGATAGTGGCACATGGTAGAGTTGCCATAGAACAAAAGTGTCATATGAAGTCCTGATGTTTTTAAGGTATTATCCTTTCCTTCCTCATGAAAATAGAATATTGTGTCCCTTCAGATATTTTATATTATTCCTTACTAGAGTAGCTCTATTCCTAATGACTCTCTTGTTCCTTTCCTCCCATTACTTCCTCCTTTCCCCTAGTGATTTTACTATTTTCTTTCTTTTTTCTTTTATTTGATTTTTAAGATCTTCCTCCTTTTTTTCACTCGGTCAAGTTTAATCCTTCACTCCTTCTTTCCTTTTAATTAGTCCTATTCATTAATTTTCTAAAATGACATTTTTCAACACTTTCCCAAAAGAGTTTTTCTCACTCTCTTTTTTATTCCTCTTCCATTCCTGTTTGATCTATATTCACAATATCTGATTCATGACCTTGATAATCATCTAGTCCAGTGATGTGCAAACAACAGCCAGCAGGCCAGATATGGCCTCCTGAAATGTTCTATCCAGCTCAGCCATATTATTCCTAATCTGAAGAATACAATGAGTAGGATACAATACAATGAAAATTGGAAAGAGTTGCCTTAAAGGCAGATTGACAAATGAGCATTTCCTTTCCTTTGGCCCCCTCTTTAAAAAGTTTGCCCATCACTGACAGTCTATCTCTTTTCTCTATATTCCATGTAACTTTCAGGTTCTTTCAAATGGTATTTTATTCTCTATATTCAGAAAGTTATGGACATTTCTCTTGTATTGGTGCCTGCATAATGGAGTAAAACTTTAATCTTGTCATATTGTTCTAGGAGACCAATTTTCCATAGTTTGTCTCTATTGCATCCAGTCTTTGAGATCAATATGTTTTGCTTTCATAGTAAGCATATTTTCTTTTAATATTATCGTTTTTTGTTTCTCTTGTTCTAGATTGTTCTTTACTTCTGTTTACTTGCATTTCCAGTCTGTTGTTTTTTTCTTATTTCTTTGATGATTGTTGCTATTACAGAATCCAGTTTTTCTATTCTGCTTTATATTTTTACTGTGCCTTCCATGAATATTGCTCTCATAATTCTCATTTAACTTTTAAACCACTCAAGATCTGAACATCACAGTTCCATATTCTCTTCAAAAGTCTTCTGTTTCTTCAAATGTTGGATAATTTATCTTTTTTTAGGAATATTTATACATAAATGCCTGAATTCTTTTGTTAAAATGAAGGGCCATATTTCTTTCTACCTTTAATGCTTTCCCTATTGAATTGTCTTCTTATCTTCAAGGTCTTTGAATTTTTTTTTCTGGAGATTTTTTGTAATTTTGTAATTTCAGTTTCCCCACCCCTCAATTTCCCCCTGTTGTTTATTGTTTGACTCTTTAACTTATTCCCTTCTAGTTTCCTTAAGGAGCTGAATGTCAAATCATCTCAGACTCCTCCCATGATGGATAATTCACAGTTCGCTAGTTAAGTCTCTATCCCAAGTTATATTTGAGTGGACAGAAATGTTCCCAACTGGATACTTTGTACTTTTTTCAGTCAGGGTAATGTTGTACTATCTTCACACAATGTCCTCTCTGTGTTCTTATCCCACTCCCCCTCTTCCTTGGTTCTCTGACCCAGTACCAGATGTTCAGAGAGCTGTCATGCTGGTGCTATGGGATTGATTTTTGCGCACTGGTTCTCTGAGGTTTTGAAGAGGAAAGTTGGAAGGTGGTGTTGAGTCCAGACATTTGTCCTGTCCCTTACCCTTCTTTTCTGCCATCACAGAAATCTTTTGCAGAAGAAATGGCTATGTGGCCCCAGTGAGGAATTTCCATGATCTGGGAGATGTCAAGATGTGAGGTACACAGAATGTCTCCCCTAGAGCGAGTTGACTTCCATAGCTTGAACTCCAGATTTCTACTGCACTATGAATATATATATATATATATATATTTGTCTTTGTATTCTCAATGGCACACACACTCAATTTGGCTCATAATAGATATTGGTTGACAAGCATTTGACAAATTCATTTTATTTTCTGGTCTTGTTTTTTCAGGCAGTCAAAAATTCTTAAATTCTCTCTACTTGACTTGTTTCTGAATGAGGACACCATACATTTTCTTCTACTGTTGTTTTTCTTCTACATTCTGTTCAATATTTCTTGCTGTCAAATGTAGCCATGTAGCCCTGAGTAATCTTTACAGACTTTGTTTCCCTATAATGTAAAATGTGTTTGCATTGTACACCCCAAGGTTTCTTTCAGGGGAAAAAAATAAAGCCTTTAAGATGCAGTAGGAAAACAAGAAAATGAAGAGGAAAGAGGATCAGACTTAGTGTTAGATCTTGGCTTGAACCTAAACTCTGTTTCTTACTATTTGTATAATCTTAGAGATGTCATTTAGATTCCTGGGCTTTGATTCCTTCATGTATAAAATGAAATGAAATGAAATGATGTGAACTACATGATCCCTAATGTCCCATCTGGCCTTGGATTTTATGACTTTGTCAAGAAGAATATAAATACATTTTATATTGTTATAATCTAATGATTACTCTCATAATCCAATTCTAATCAAGAGCTAATATAAGTATTAGTGTAATAATTGAATGATGATTACAAGGGGCCGAGCTGGGATGAAAAGCAGAAGTTATAGAAAAAGAAAAGACACTAAATAGAATTTGATCAACAATATCAATAGACATAGTGACAATATCTAATCACATATATAATATTTCATACCCTTAGCTTCTCTTCCCTTTATTGAGAAAAGAAAATAAATAGTTCTCTAATTGATATTGTCTATGTTTTTCAGCTATTCCCAAAATTATTGAGCATCCACTTGGTTTCCAATATTTTTGTTATTATAATAAAGACTACTATAATATTTTTTTGATTTTTCCATTTTTCCCTCTTTGTGGTATTTATCTGTAACTTTAATTTCAGTGATATAAGACATGGAAATATTAGACATTTAAGCAAAAAGCATATGATTTTTCTTCATTAACTTTTAAACAGAAATCTTTTTTTCTCAAAACAGGACTCCTTTGTAGATTTTGTTCTTTAAAAAATATTCTACAAAATCATCACATAAATATGTTCTATGTAACTCACCTTATAATGTGATTACTTAAGAGATTTAGGAGAAACTCTTGAATGATAAAAAAATTTAGTAAGTATCTTTTTTTAATTTTCAAAGCAAGAGGCAGTATGTCATAAGGGAGAGAAAGTTAACTTAGTAGTTGGGAAGACCTAAACTCAATTCTCTCCTCTTACATAAGTTGTTTTTTTTTGTTTTGTTTTGTTTTTTTTTGGCCCCCAGGTACTCTAAACTCTAAGTTATGTATGGATTACAAAGCTGCCCTCTTTGAGTACATTTTAACAGGGAGTAAGGGGATGAAAACACAGGTCCATCTAGTGAGGGCAGTAGTGGGTAGAAAGAAGAGATAAAAAAATATACAAAGCATAGTTAACTACACTACCAAGATTTAAGATTTTATGATGAACATTTTGCTAAGAGTATAATCCATTACTTTTCTTAATGTTTTGGTTGATTTAATTTAATTAGCACACCTACAGTTTCCAATATCAAAGGCAAATTTCTTCTGAGAGAGAGACAGAGACAAAGACAAACACACAGAGAGAAACAAACAAACAAAAAAATCAGAAACAGAGAAACAAAGACAAAGGCAGATACAGAGAAGGAAGGAAAGGGGGAAATATTTACATAGCCAGAAACTATTGTAAGTGTTTTTTACAAATTTCATCCCATTTGACCCTGTCAACAACCCTGCAAGGAATATGCCATTGTGATCTTTATTTTATAGTTGATGAAAACTGAGCAAGTAGATTCAAATGACTTGGCTAATGTCACACAAATACTGAGAATCTGGTATCACATTTTAATTGAGGTGTTCTTAACTCCAGAACCAGTGTTTTATGTGCTGCCATTAGTTGCTTAAGAGAGTCAGAGAAAGAAAAAGAATAAGAATTGAAGAGCAGAGGGCTTAGAAGGAGAAGAGGGAAGTAGAGAGAATGAATGTAATTAATATACTTCTAGCATTTCAAGTATATTTAAAGTATCTTACACAGCATTGAAGTAACTTATATGCTGCACTTGGCTTTAGGCTTGAAGTAAGTATATAACCAAATCTAAGGAACAAGGTGATTCTTTGCTGTATCTTTTGGAATTTTGTAATTTTATATATCAAGAAATCCCCAAACTCAAAATATTATAGTGCTCTCCTTTGCATTGGCAATGCACATTCTCTGGTGAGTACAGTTAATAGAATTCCTGTTTCTCTCATGTTTGAGGCATCATTCCAAGACTTCCACTCTTCATTACAAAAGCAAACTTAATTAGTGAAACTTGTGTGTGTGTGTGTGTGTGTGTGTGTGTGTATGTGTGTGTGTTTAATGTTGGATTGAAGCCAGTGAATCTCTTCAAGAGCCAAACTGAGGAAAGAAACACTCTTCTATTGGGGCTTCCTGGCTATAAACAACTTAATGCTTAATTAAACAACTAAAGCTGAGAAAATAGAGTTTAGGGGCCCAGGCAAGGTGTTTGGTTACAGACATTCAGAAAGAAAAGAATTCAAGTTTCTCAGGAAATTATTCATAAAATTCTCAAGGCTCATTTAAAGATGGGGCAGAGAAAGGAAGTGGTGTTCAATTTATTGTATGGAAACATAAAAATGGTTTAGAGGCAACTAGGTCTCTGATGTATTTATTTTGTGAGTGTAGAACCCAGAATAAGATAACTTTAAAGCCCAGTTCAGCAGATAAGGCAGGGAGTGAGGCCAGCTGGTTATGGAGATGTGGGGAAATGGATGATAGCAGTGTAATATATGAAGTTGAGGTCTAGTGCTGAAGGATGTAAATCCCAAGATACCTCCTATATTGGCATTTAGAACTGGCTTTGGAACCGGAAATATTATGACCCCAAACCCATACTGGCCAATTACACACAACCTAGAGTCATATGCTGAAATTCCTGAACTCTTTAATTCACATCAGCATCTAATAATACATGAGGACAACACAGCAACTGGAAAGACTGAATGTACTCATCTTTATCCTGTAACTTCCCTATTATTGCTTCCTGCCTTTAGTCTGAGATTTGATCACTGTTTAAATTCAGTTGACTATATAATGTGTAGTCCTCTAAGGTGTTGGTCATTTAGTCTATTAATCTGTAAACTAAAGAGGACTTCTTAGCTAAACTGAACTCAAGCCTTCCTAAGCCCAGGCCTCACATTCTACTGTGCCACTGACTATCCAGGAATCAAGTTAAATTATGAAACTAATTCCTTCTTCTCTCCAAAGACAGAAATATTATTTGGCAGAGATGCTTAAATAAAAGTCAAAAACAAAATGATACTTTCTAAAGAAAATTTAAAAAATTGCAATGTCATGATTGTGTTACATGAAATAAACTTTGATTTTTAAAATGCCAATTTGTTTTATAGTGCTTATGTTTAAGCATTTCCACATGCATCACAATTATTTTTAAAGAGAAAAATCAGTAACTGAAAATTAAGTAAATTAATATATGGCATACCTTAATATGGTGATTTTCTTCTTCTCATAATAATTTTATAGCTTGCTTTTTCATCATTCCTGATGATTTAAAAAAGAAAGCCAATGAAATTAAAGCTTAAAATGATCTTTAATTAGTGAAGCTTCCTTATTATGCTACTTAGCATTTCCATTATTCAGGCCCTGTGGAAATATTTTTAATATACATCTGTTTTTCCTCTTATAATTTATTTGACTATTACCATAGATGTATTGTATATAACAACATTCCTTTAAAAATAAGTATTATCTGTCATATATCAAAAGGAGATTTTAACATCATATTATTGTCTTTATGCTCTCAGGAGAAAGAATTTTAAAATAGGTTATCACTTAAGGTAAATTTTCTGCATTTTATTAGATGTTTTGTCTTTCAACTCTGCTGCCTCTAAAGAGTCCTCTTTTTCATGAGTCATTTTATTTCTTTCTAATTTTACTTAGTTTTTACTTCTTTTCCAGTCAACCATATATATGATAGGAATAACCTAAAATAATTTTTGAGCTCAGTCTTCTTAGAAATATCCCTCTCAATATTTGCATTTGCTTAAACCAACTATTTATGATATTAATAAATAGTTAAGCATTTTGGAAATTGGAGAAAAAAGAAGAATTATAATCTTGGAAAATAACCTTGAGAAGCAACTTCAGAGATCATCTACTCCAAAGTCATTATTAACTAGGTAAGGCCCAAAGAGGCAAAATACATTTGTCAAGCTCAACATTGCAGTATTGCCAAGTATTCCAGAGATCATTTAATTTCATCCAAAGTTAGACTGGAATCTCCTCCATAACATCAAGTGGACATTTAGCCTCCACCTAAAAAAATTCTATCAGATGGCACTCACTGCTTCATAGGGCAGCTAATTTCAATTTTGAGCAAATTTAACTCTTCCTAAATTTTTGTTTCATATTGTGTTGAAATATGCCCACGACCGGTCACCCATATTTCTACCCTCCAAAACAAAGCATGCCTCATGGCATGTGGCTTGGACTCAGATAGCCTGTATTCAGCTGGTGTCAATGAGACTAGAAAAACACAGATATAAAAAAAACATTTGAATATAGACCAAAGAAAAACACCCTTCAGAAATAATTCCACATGGGAGATAAAGTAGACGGAATAATCAAAGTTAACAAAAGATTTTTTTTTTAATGGCAGCCTATGTGAATAGTGGGGTCATTAAAAAAATAGACTCCTGGAAAGATAAGTTATTCTGTCTCCCAATTCAGATCATAATATCTGTTTTGGCTGTAGCTTGATATAAATAAGACCCTGAAAGATGTCTGAGACTTACAGAATTTAAGTTGTCTTCTCAAGATCACACATGTCAGATCAGAGGCAAGATTCAAATATATGTATTCTCTATTGTGAGCCAAACTATATCACATGCACTGCACTTGGATGCTTTAATATAGAATTATACATTTAAACCTAGAAGGGACCTTAGATAGCATTGAGTTCAATTCTCTCTATTTACAAGTGAGGAAATCAAGGCCTACAAAGTTTAACTGAATTGCTTGAGATCATACAAATAGTGATAGTTATTGGGAGAGCAAAGATTAGAATACAGATAGTAATTTTTATATCATTGTTATTCAAGATGCTATAATTTTTTGGTGAAAGCATTCAATAGCATTAAGATTAGGCAATTTGATTTGACCAGAATTTTTATTTTCATTTAGTCTAAGCATAAATGTCTGCTACTAGAATAAATAGGTTGAAAGGTATGATAAAATACACAGACACTTCACTATAAAGGAAATTGCTAGCTATGTAAACATAACAATTAACTTTAAGCACCCAGACATAAATAGCCCCAAGTCCTACAACATACATTGTCTTTATGTGCACAAACAGGTTAGTCTGTTTGGAATGACATAATCAGAAGAAACCATTTAAAACAACCTGCTCCTCATTGAAAGGCTAGTATAAAAAAGATTGGATTTGAAATCAAGATAACCGATGTTCAAATCTAGGAGTTTGGCTGAGAAAAGGAGAGAAGATAAAAGATGACATCTTGAGGCAAGGGTCGGAAACATTTGGCTCTCCAGCCATGTCTGACTCCACCTTCTGACCAGCCAGTCCAGGCAGAGCCCCAGGATGTGCCCCAGGCGGCCCTTCAGCCCCCACCCCATATTCTAGGGCCTTCTGCCTCAATCCTCCTCCTTCAGCAGGCGTTTATGGCTCTCACAGCCAAAAAGGTTGCTGACCATTGTCTTGAGGGGATGACAAGGTACTTCTGACATCAGGAAAGAACTATTACAAAACATAGGGAGATTAAAAAAAATTCAACTTTAGTCAATTGTATATTGGTTCTAAGGTAGAAGAATGGTAAGAACCAGATAAAGGGGGTTAAGTGACTTGCCCAAGATCACACAGTTAAGAAATTTCTGAGACAAGATTTGGATGAAGGATTTCCCAGCTTTAGGATTGGCTCTCAATCCAGTAAATCACCTAGTTACTCCCAAGATAAGGTGATATTGAATATCAGTGTTAAGGAATGAGAGAGAGCCAAATCTGCTAGAAAAGAAGTGCAATAATAGAATCAAGAGTACACATGTAGTGGTTCACCTTGGTGAAAAAAACTAACTCATTGAATATTGGAGGAAAAGATCAAGGAATTTTTTAAATGAAAAGAAAATAAGAGTAGGGAACTCAAGGCAAATGAAGAGTATCTGAATGTTAACACTGGAAAATCCAAGATATTAAAAGAATAAGAAAACCTCTAGTATGATAGCTTTGTCCTCTATGGAAGATATATGGTAAAAACATGGGCAAGAATCACATAATATGGAAATATGTGAAAGTATTAGGAACTTTCCTCAAAAAACCTGGTCTCTTCTTAATTTCCCTATTACCATCAATTTCAGAATGTGAAAGAAATATCAAAAAGTTCTAGAACAATTGCAGGAAAGACAAATTTTATCTGGGAAGTTCAAAAAAAGTCTTCCTAGAAAATGTTCTATCTTGCTGTACTGTAAGCTCCTTGAATATTGAAATCATGTTTTCTTAATTTTTGTTTAAATTTTCCCCATCATCCACCATATTCCAATCATATGACACACTGAGTTCAATCTAGCCTCAAATACTGATTAGCTGTGTGACATTGGGCAAATCACTTAACTTCTGTGCACCACAGTTTGCCCATTTGTAAAATGAGGATGATGATAGAATCTATTTCGTAGAGTGACTGTGAGGAACAAATGAGATAATATTTATAAAATGCTTAGTATTTCATCTGGCATATAGTAGGCACTTATTAAAAACTTTTCTTCCTTCCTTCCTTCCCCATCACCTCCTTCATATGGTATACTATTTTATAGCTATTTAGTTACTTGAGAAACTTTAGTGGAAGAAAGGAATTGAATAAAGAATGAATGAATGGATGGATGAATGTCATTTTTGTGGGAAATTCATTTGGCAAATTAATAATGTCCCCAGGGCTGTTCCTTCTAGGAAGAATAAAAACTGTACTACATGCTTAACGATCTGCCCTAATCATGCTTTTCAATTATCAATAGTTTCAGAAAGATTTATGACAGAGTTAAGGCCATTTTTAGGGTCATCATTGTCATTATTTTCCAAACCTATATCCTTTAAGTATAAGAAAAATGTAATCCCAAGTGCTTTGCTGGGTATTTCACATAGATCTTAAGAAGGTGACGCATCTAATCCTGAAGGCAGACAAAAGAAGCTTGGATTTTAGACATTTAGCAATGATGTTAAAGAAATTATTTCTGTGCTAATACATACATATTTTATGAAGTATGAAGGGGCAACATTTTGCAATTGATCTTTGTGATAAAAGAAGCCTATAACATGTTTCTCTTTGTAATACTTACCAAGTAAAAATTTTCCCCAGAGATATTTAAGACCAAAACTCAAACAGTGATAATAATACTGAAACACTTTTAGATTCAATCATGGAATATGCTGTTTGACTCTAGAGTAAGACTTATCAACATGGTGAGAGAAGCTATTATAGGGTGGTGGAATGAATTCTGAATGGGTAGTTAGGTAAGATCTGGGTTTGAATCACTCCTCTGACATGTATTATCTGAGTACTTATGCCAAATGAATTTCCCACAAAAATGACATCCATCCATCCATTCATTCATTCTTTATTCAATTCCTTCCTTCCACTAAAGTTTCTCAAGTAACTAAATAGCTATAATTTACTGTACCATATGAAGGAGGTGATGGGGAAGGAAGGAAGAAAAGTATTTAATAAGTGCGTACTATGTGCCAGATGAAATACTAAGCATTTTATAAATATTATTTCATGTGTTTGGTTACTTCATCTACAAAATATTGATAAATATAGTACTTACCTCATTGGGTTTTCATTAAAGGTCAAATTAGGATTTTAATTTAAAAATATTTCAAAACTTTAAAGTAAATACTGAGTTATGATCAGTATTTCATTCCCTATAATCAGGAGTCTTAATAGGCTGCTCCATTTCTTGAGATAGGATTCTGTTTTTAGATTCTAGAATGGTATTCAGCAAACTAGTCCCTTTACCATTTGTCCTAATTTTCCATTTTCTTTTTACAGTTCCCTTTCAGTCATTACCAGTTTTCTACTCAGTCCTTTCTCTTCACATTCCATTTTAACTCCTTTTGTATTTTAACTCATTAGAAAATTAACTCATAATCCTATGAAATTATATGTTGACTTCACAAATATCTAGTAGAATTTGACCATTACTAAATCAACAAGAATGTTAACTTGACCCAGTATGCAAAAAAAAAAAAATAATAATTTTACAATCTGCCCAAAACACAAGATCAAGTAAGAATGAGACTGAATAGTTCACTGCCGTGGAATGACAAATGTAAACTTCACCTCGGGAATACAAACAGTTCAGAGTTTTGCTGAATAAACCAACTGAATTCCCTTCAGTGTTCAGAGACAACAGTCTTTGGGAAAGAGCTCAGGAGATGCTGAATTTTCATAAGTGATGCGAGATTATTAGTGGATGTCTGACAGAGAGACCTCAACCTTAGAGTCCTAAGCACAATAGGTTGCCTCCCAGACTAATTTTGAAGTATACTTTAAAATGGTTGCTGATTAATACTTTGTATAATTAAATAATCAGCTCTCCAAATGATCAATTAATCACAAAGGGACCAGTAATAAATGACATACTTACACGGCATTTTTATCACAGTCTAGAGACCAAACTTGTCCTCAGAGTTCCGATAACAGAAATGAAGTGACTATTAGCTATAACTCAACCTCCTTCATCATTTAATGTTTGACCTTTAAAGCTAGATGGATTTCCCTTAAAGAAATCAAAGGATATTGTAGAGATCCCAGCAGAGTAGCTAGTATATTAAAAAAAATGTAATGTTATGTGGCTACTTATTCAAATATCTTCATTTTTTGTTATCGTTGCTTTGATAAATTGTTAAATCTATTCACCTCATTAGATATGACCATTAAATTAAGACTCCTCAATACAATGCAATACAGAAGTTTCCCCACTATTCCCTGCTGCTCTTTCCCTGCTTCTTTTTTAGAAGGAGGAAATCACAGAATCTGGAGCTCATTTTACTCACAAGGAAACCAAAGCCTTAGGGGAGTTAAATTAATTGCCTAGAATCACTTCTGATCACAAAGCAGCCAGCTAGTACAGTAAAAGAACTAATTTGGAGATCCAAATTCCAAACTAGCCTGAGATTCCTAGTAGGAACCTGGATAAGACACTTCCTTCAGTTATCTCATTTGTAAAAATGGGACATTAATAGTACTTACCTCCCAAGGTGGTTGTGAGGGAAAAATGAGATAACATTTGAAGAGCGTTTTGCAAACTTCAAAGTTTTGCATAAATATTATCTATTATTATTTTAAGCAAATAGGTAAAAAGTAGTAGAGTGGTGATCTAAATTCATATCTTCTGACTCTAAAGCCAATGTTCTTTCTGTTTTTGATACAACCTCACAACATTTAAATCTATTCTTTATTACCTTCCCTTAAGATGTAGCTTGGATTGAAGAAAGAGATTCTAAAGATTCCCAGAATTTCTTATTGGAGAATTTTTTTTGATATATCCCTGATTTTTTGGATACCGGTCCTAAAAAGTTCCCAGGTTTCAACGTAGTCTAGAAACTTGTTGGAATCCAGGGACTTTTTAAGAATCAAATCTCCGCACAAAACTGTTTTTTCTACAGTACACAAGAGGTGTCTTGATTGGTAAGCTGGTAGGCTGCATGTGACCAACAACTCTTCCAAGCAAAGCCCAATGGGAATAAAATGTAAATGAGAATTACCAAAATAAATAAAATCTGATAGAATATAGATTATATTAATATAGGTATTTAAATGAATATGTGGTCAGCAGGGATGCTTATGTACAGTTTAGCTGCTTGTTTCTATTTGAGTTTGACATCATCAATAAAGACCCAAGCCTTTAATGCATATCAGCAAATGTAAATTGGGAAAACACAAAGTTTTAACATGTGTAGGAAAGGGTATGGTAAATATTTGATAACTGACTCTCCAGGAAAAAATAAGTGCACACACAGAATACTTCTAAGTTTAATTTATATAACATATTTTCTCTACAACTTTTGTAAGTCTTAACAATGAACAAAACAATAAATCAAACTCTTATTTTTAGCATTTGCCAATTTATGAGATGTAAATAGGCATATTGAATATTTAATAATCAGCTCACATAACTCAAGTGAGCTGGCTCTAGTACTCCCCTGGGTGCAAGCCAATCTGTTCTATGAATATCTACTGGAAGTTGGAATCTCTCTTTCTTTCTCTCTCTCTCTCATTCTCTCTCTGTCTCTCTCTCTCTCTAATATATATCCATATATATATATATGTATATATATATGTATGTATGTATATATATACTAATATATATTTTAAAGAAATAAATCATTTAAAATAATAGAAAAGATTCTAAGATTTAAATAAAAAAGACCTTGTATCTGTTAAATTATGACTAAATTTATGAGGGACATTACTAATATCAAAGAAAAAGTATGGTCTTTGAGGGCAAAGATGTTTATAAACATTGTCTGGATAATTACTTTCCTATAGAAAGCACATAAAAAATTCTCGCTGAATTAAATTCCTTTATATGTACTTCATTATGACTGCCTGAAATATAATCTTATTAATCTATTAATAATCACATTATCAATTAGCTTTCATATCAGTTGAAGTTCTAATACTGTAAGGTTAAGAGTTTGTAGAGTGAATTTAATTTAATTTGACCAAAATTGATTAACATATCTCTATGTGGAAGGCTGTGTGTTTTGTGCTTTTGATGGAAATATAGACATAAAACCTCCCTGGTCTTAAGTAGGTAATATTCTAAGGAGAGATAAGATGTACATACCACATAATTCTGGATTATTTTTAACTTCGATGTTTACCATGCTGGATTACAATGACTCAATGACAGATTATCTGACTCATCTGAGGACTATCATAGCTTAAGTTAGGAAAATTGATAGCTGGTTAGATAATTTGATATGCATTGTCAACCAGAGCAACTCTCCAAGGAATTCTAAATTAGAAAGGGTTTAAGTGGAAGTTGCACCCACACTGATGAAATCACAATGAGAACAACATGGAGGAATTAATCAAAGATTAGAAACCATGCAATATCTGAGCATTGAGCTGTCCATTCCCTCAAGTGTTCTGGTTAAATGTGTTTCTCCTATGTTTGTCCCTCCAAATGTGTGCTCTGGTCACATGTTGTCTTTATATGTATGACCCTCCATGAATGTACCATATTTATAGGTGTTTCTAAATTTAAGCCTTTCCATGTACTTCTCCTTTTTATTCCACTTTTCATGCTAATGTTATCTGTATTTGTAGGAGAGTGCTGGAAGGTTATTAAAATATTTTATGCTTCTTTTCTTGTTATCCTGATTCATTAAATACTTTCAAATTGAATTATGTTTCCTGATTGATCTTTAAAGGTAATCACAATAGACTAGGAAGATGTTGGCTTAGAAGCAGCAAAGCTCCAGACCTTTGTAAACCCTTCAACGCTGATTAAGGGCAAAGGCCTTTGAGGGGACAGAAAACCAAATCTGACAACAGAACAGAGCTGGGGGATCCTCCTGCTAAACCCAATTTAAAAGGTACATGGAAAAAAAAACTAAATTCTTGAACTGTTGGGTTCAAGGGGAAAGGAAAAAGGATGATTTCAGGTCCCCTTCTCCACCTAATGTACTGAGTCCCCAGCAGATCCTGGAATCTCTGGGTGAGCAAGGGCACTAGTCCAAAGGGAATACTGCACGGGCACAGCTGTGCTAGACTAAAGGATCACAGAGGGCAGGGAGGCAGCTGGAGGAGAAGCTCAATGAGGGTGGCCAAACACTCCATCTTGCACTGCCCCGCCCTTCTCAAGGTTTTGGCCATAGGACACATCCAGCTGCAGATCAACTCCACCCCAGCTTAATCTTATTGATGCAGCAGATAAGAAGTCTTCAGAGGGCAGGGAAGCTCCAACACACCTTCCCCACAGACTGCAGTGAAAGTAGCCAAAATCACATCTTTAGCTTTTACTGTCAGCTGGGGAAGATCTGGCCACAGAGCTCACTAATCTCACTAATCTAGTGAGTCAACAAAGCAGAGAAAAATCCCTTCCAGGACTGAATAGCCCAAACCCAGAGATCCAGTAAATAATCAAAGGATCAAGATTACAGCCAATTACAGGGGGAAAAGAAGGAAAAAATGTGAATAAACAACAGAAAAAGAAAAAAGAAATTATAATCAACACCTTCTATCCAAGAAATGAATAAAAAACAAATGGATGAGAGGAGGATCAAGTAACATCAAGCAAAAACACAGAAACTCTAGTGAAATGGACATAGGCTCTAGAAGAATTCAAAATTCAATTAACTCAAGAACTCAAAAAACAATCAAGAGAGGCTGAAGACAATCAGGAAAGGAAAATACATGAACTTAAACAAGAATATAGTGTTTTGAAATCCAAAATTGACCAGTCTGAAAAAGAGGCAAAGAAAGTGAAAGATGGTCTACAAAGAAAATCAGACCAGAAGTAGAAGGATGACCAAAAAGTCAGGGATGAAATTCAGTCTTTAAAATTTTGAATCCAACAACTAGAAGCAAATTACTTCACAAGGCAGCAAGAAAATAAAACAAAATCAAAAGAATGAAAAAATTGCAGAAAATATGAAACAACTCATTGACAAAACCTCAGATCTGGAAAACAGATCTAGGAAAGACAATTTTAAAATTATTGGACTACCAGAAGATCATGACAAAAGGTAAAACCTGGACATCATCCTACAGGAAATTATCCAAGAAAACTGCTCTGACATTCTCAAAAAAGAGGGAAAAGTGGAGATTAAAAGAATCCACAGCACCTCCTATATTTAATCCCTAACTGACAATGTCCAGGAATGTTATACATAAATTCATGACCTACCAGACCAAGGAAAACATATTACAAGTTGCTAAGAAGTCATTCAAAAACCATGAAACTACAGTTAGGATAACAGATGATTTGGCATCTACAGTGAAAGACCAGAATGGAATAGAATACGATATTCCAGAAAGCAAGGGAACTGGGTTTACAGCCAAAAATCAACTATCCAGAAAAACTGAAAATATTCTTGCAAGGGACAATATGGTCATTTAATAAAATAGATGATTTCCAAGCATTCATAAAGAAAAGACTGCACTTAAACAGAAAATATGATGTCCAAGCACAGAACTCAAGAGAATCACCAAAAGGTAATTAAGAGAGTGGAAATTAATTGGAAAACAATATGGAAGAGATTAGGTTTAGATAAACATCTCACACCCTACACCAAGATAAATTCAGAATGGGTGAATGACTTGAATATAAAGAAGGAAACTATAAATAAATTAGGTGAACACAGAATAGTATACTTGTCAGATTTCTGGGAAAGGAAATATTTTAAAACCAAGCAAGAGTTAGAAAAAAATTACAAAATATAAAATAAATAATTTTGATTATATTAAATTAAAAAGGTTTTGTACAAACAAAAACAAGGCAATCAAAATCAGAAGGGAAACAACGAATTGGGGAAAAATCTTTATAACAAAAATTTCTGACAGAGATCTAATTACTCAGATATACAAGGAACTAAATCAATTGTATAAAAAACCAAACCGTTCCCCAATTGATAAATGGGCAAGGGACATGAACAGGCAATTTTCAGATAAAGAAATCAAAGGTATCAATAAGCACATGAGAAAGTGTTCTAAATCTCTAATAATTAGAGAAATGCAAATCAAAACAACTCTGAGGTATCACCTCACACCTAGCAGATTGGCTAAAATGAAAGAAGGGGAGAGTAATGAATGTTGGAGGGGATGTGACAAAATTGGGACATTAATGCATTGCTGGTGGAGTTGTGAACTGATCCAACCATTCTGGAAGGCAATTTGGAACTATGCCCAAAGAGCGCTAAAAGACTGTTTGCTTTTTGATCCAGCCATACCAGGTCAGGATGTATATCCCAAAGAGATCATAAGGAAAAAGATATGTTCAAAATTATTTATAGCCATGCTCTTTGTGGTGGCAAAAGACTGGAAAACAAGGGTATGACCTTCAATTGGGGAATGGCTGAACAAATTGTAGTATCTGTTGCTGATGGAATACTACTGAGCTTAAAGGAATAATGAACAGGAGGAATTCCATGTGAACTGGAATGTCCTCCAGGAATTGATGCAGAGTGAAAGGAGCAGACCCAGGAGAACATTGTACACAGAGACCAATATACTGTGATAAAATTAAATGTAATGTACTTCTCTTCTAGCAATTATGCAGTGATACAGGACAATTCTGAGGGACTTATGAGAAAGAATGATATCCACATTCAGAAGAAGAACTATGTGAGTAGAAACACAGAAGGAAAACAACTGCCTGATCACATGGGAGGATGGGGATATAATTTGGGATATAGACTCAAAATGAGCACCCTAGAGCAAATATCAATAATATGGAAATAGGTCTTGATCAATGACACATGTAAAACCCAGTAGAATTGTGTGGGGGCTATGCAAGGGGGTGGTGGCAAGGGAGGGATAGAACATGAATCCTGTAACCATGGAAAAATGTTCTAAATTCATTAATTAAATAAAAATTTTAAAATTAAAAAAATAAAGGTAATTAAAACTGCTGTGGTTCAGTATTTTCCCTCTTTTAATTATTTCTATTCATCATTTGTAAAGTTTGTTTCATAACTATTTGTTTGTATGTTGTAAACTCCTTAAAAGCAAGGACAGTCGTTTCCCTCCTCTTGTATCCCCCAACACAACATTGTATCTGGTCTGTGTAGATAATTAATAAATATTGATTCATGGTCTTAAGCAAATGCAGAGTGTTTTGAACCCGATAAACCTATTGTGCACCTTGTATGTAAACTTATATTATCACTTTTAACTATTATAACTTTTAACATAAAGGAAAATTGTCTCAGAAGTAAAATGGTAATCCAGTTACCCATCCTAATTACTAACTTCACAGAGAAAATTATTGTTGTGTACCTTAGGTAGGGCCAGACTGCTTATGAATTATTTATTTTTCTATTAGGGAATATTCTAATAACTTCAGCTCATCAAATGATCAGTCATCAAAAGACATGAAACATAAGGTTGAAAAGGTGAATGTATTAGAATTTAGAGGTATAGATTTTGACTCAATGTAAGAAAAAAAAACTTTCTAGATATTAAGGTTGTCCAGAAAAAAAGGTCAAAGCAAATAATTTTGTTAGTCATATAGAAGGTTTTCAAATAAAGATAAATTACTTTTTTAAACAAATATATTTATATAAGGCCTTGGTAATTTTTAAAAGAATTAAATAAAATTTCTTCATTAAAATTCCTTCAAAAATTCTCTTTGAGGTAAAAAATCAAAACGAATTTCACAAGTAATAAATACCCCTACGCACACATGTACATGCATATGATAAAACCCAACACCCACCCACATATAGAGAGAAGTCTTCTTTTAAGTTAATGAAATAGATGAAATTGTACAGTTTGAGGGAGTATGGTGGAAAATATGAGAAAGAAAGGATATTTCAATTAAAAATCAAATTTCAAACTTTTCGTTAGAAAGTCTGCCCAGTATAATAAGACTATGCCTAAACCCATTTGTTTGTCTGAAGTTAGTTACCCCATCTCTTTACTAATAAGTTTCTAGTCAAAGATATTCTAGTCAAATTAAATGTTGTCTAGGGCAAGAGATATTATGTAAAATGTATATTTTATCTGATTTAGCCGAATGACTACATCTGCAATATTTAGAGATTATTGTCTGACTAAACTTCTACTGTTACTTCCTTCATTTGTATTAAAAATCTAACCAGTCAAAAACTTTTGACTCCCATGTGACCAAAGACAAATTACTATACATCTCTGGGCCTTGATGTCCTCTTTGAAAACTAAGAACTTATTAGATTAATTTTTTTCTCATATCTCTTCCAGCTTTGAATCTATAAAATTGGGATATTCTAGTGTCTGTTCTTTTTTGAGAGGGAAAAAGTAAAAATGGGGCTTACAATATTTTAAAATCATAAATTGACTATATTGAGTTGTTCTATCATATAAAAATTTTTCCCAACTCCAAGAGAGAAAAATATTTGAAGTGAGGATTTATATTTGATTTATTTCATAAATGTAAGTGTTATTTTGAATTAAGTTAGTTTGCTTTATTTTTCCTTTTAAATACAAGTGTTAGAATTAAAATGCTGTCTTAAGCCAATGAATAAAAAGGGAAAAACAGAGAAATTAGATATTAATACTCTTTGATCTAGCAATACCTCTAGTTGGTCTGTATCTTGAAAAGATCACAGATAGTGGGGAATGATTTACTTATACAAAAGAATTTATAGAAACTTTGATTGAGATGGAAAACTATTTTGCCATGAGAGAGGATGAACAAGACAATCACAAAGAAAAAACACCAAAAACTGGGAGGATTTTTATGAAGTGATGCAAAGTTAAATGAGCAGATTTAGGAGAATGTCTTACATAATAACAACAAAAACCTATGATGATTAACTATGAATAGTAACTAATATCAGCAATGTAAGAATCCAAGACAACTCCAATGGACTAATGAGAAAAAATGCTATCCACTGCCATATAAGGAACTGATTGAGTCTGGATGCAGATTGAAGCATATCATTCTTCACTTTATTTCTTCCATTCATTTTTCTTTGATATAAGTAATATGAGTCTTGTTTCATGATATGATGAACATGGAAATATATATTGTATAATAACATTCATACAATCTATATTATAATATCTGCCCTTTTGGGGAGGAAGGAAGAATAGAAGGAAGGGAAAGAACATAGATCACAATATGTCAGAAAATGATTTTTGAAAATATATCAAAATGTATTCTGGAAAAAAATTAAAAACTAAGAAATAGGTAATAAATTAATGCCCTGGATTGTCAAATTTTAGAAAGTATTTGGTTTTCAAGAAATGATTTCAGTTTTTACAAACCATTTGCATATTGAGTAGCCATTTATATACTCCTGCTATAAACATGCTGAATTTTCAACTTTGCAATCCACTAGGCCAACATAAAAAGTACCACAGTGTTTGAATTTTCTCCTAAATACACCTACAGCTTCAGATGATTTTGAATATCCATTGTGCTTTAGATGGATAAACACTCAATGTTTAACTAAGATTAGAATCATGTAGCAAAAATTGGAAACGTAGAAGTAAATATGTGTCGGTACAGAATATGGTTTCACCAGAGCATTCCCTTTTGCTGAATCCTATATATGCAACCTAAAAATCACATCAGCTACTATAGTAGCCACATCACACATACAGTCCATTTATAGGTTTTCTTTTTTTCATATATATTGCTTTAAAGCAAAATGTTATTTAAAGCTAATGCAAGACTCTACATGTATTCCTTTTGAATTCATTTTAATGTTTTAGTTGTATCATATATATTATCCTGATCTCTTTGAGAATTGAACAGATAATCAAAAGTCCTGGATAATGCATTGGAAGAATTTTGAGGACAGTATGTTGCTGTGAAGAGAGTGCTGGGTTTAGTCATAATACTTGGATTCAAATTCTGCCTTAGACAATTATTAGTTGTATGATGGTGGGAAAGTCCCTAATCTTTCAGAGCTTGCTTATGGTTGATAATAGAGATATCTTCCCCTAGTATATGTATACTCAGTGCCTATTACAATGATTGGCAAAGAAAAAATTTTAAAAACCTTACTTGTTTGCTTGATTTTTAAATATGCCTGCTCTACCTACATTATAGATTTGTGGGGTGAGTACTTTAAAAACCTTACTGGACTGTATAAATTTGAATTATATTGTTAGCTAAATGATATCTGTCATCTGAGGAGCAGACATTAAGTTGTGGGCTCACATAACCTCATTTGGCTGTAACTGGTAGTCTTTTTATGAGAACATAGGCTGACAGAATAATCCTCTCTTGCCCAGTCAGCCTGATCTCCATTTAAAAATGAATATGTGGGGGCAGCTGGGTAGCTCAGTGGAGTGAGAGTCAGGCCAAGAGACAGGAGGTCCTAGGTTCAAACCTGGCCTCAGCTACTTCCCAGCTGTGTGACCCTGGGCAAGTCACTTGACCCCCATTACCCACCCTTAACAATCTTCCATCTATAAGACAATACACCGAAGTACAAGGGTTTAAAAAAAATGAATATGTATTCAGTGTCTTACCATATACACAACACTGCTCTGGGCATTTATTCCATTTACAAAATAACTAAATAACAGAGTCTAGCTTCAAGGAGTTTGTAGTCTCCAGGGGAGAAAAGATTTAAACACATGCAGGGTAGTATATGTTCAGATATCAAATGACCTAGTATAGACAGTCAGTGCTATCTCTATATAGCATAGATAATCAAAGGAATTCCTGGTCTATTTGTTGTGCACATGGAATGTTGTTGAAATCACAGTTCCTATAGACATGTATATGCATGGTAGCCCCTTGCTAAGACACAGAGGACAAGTTGAATTGGTTTGTAGTGACTTGATGACTGCTTGAATTAGCTTAGAAAGCTTAAAAAGATAGACTTCTTTTAGAGGAGAAGCAACCCCAACTTGGTCTATAAAAGTGACCCTGAAACAATTCAACCACTTTACTTTTCCTTTCTCTTGGACTCAAACTAAAAACACAGAAAGAGTGAGAGATTTCTCATTCTCAAAACATATTAGAGGGCAAAGAATGATGGCATTTCTAAACTAGTGACATCATTTGACCTATTGATTTCAACAAGTATTTAATTTAAATTTCCTCCAATTGTCACTTGTGAAATGAATACCAACTACCACCTTACACCTATCCGACTGACCAGTATGGCAGTAAAGGAAAGTGATAAATGTTAGAGTGGATGTGACAAAATTGGGACACTAATGCACTGCTGGTGGAATTGTGAATTATTGGTCCAGCCATTCTGGAGGGCAATTTTAAACTTTGAGCAAAGGGCTTTAAAACAATGCCTGCCCTTTGATCCAGTCATAAACCATTGCTGGGTTTGTATTCCAAAGAGATAATAAGGAAAAAGAATTATACAAAAATATTTATAGCCGTGCTTTTTGTAGTGAAAAAAAATTGGAAAATGAAGGGATGCCCTTCCATTGGAGAATGGCTGAACAAATTGTGGTATCTGTTGGTGATGGAATATTAATGTGCTGAAAGGAAAAAAGGAACTTGAGGAATTCCATGTGAACTGAAATGACCTCCAGGAATTGATGCAGAGTGAAAGGATCAGAACCAGCAGAACACTGTACACATAGACATAATTATGGCACAATATTATTCCATCACCATCAGATACAACAAATTGTTCAGCCATTCCTCAATCGATGAATACCTCACAATTCTGAGGAACTTGAGAGAAAGGATGCTGTCCACATCCAAAGAAAGAACTGTGGGAGTAGAAAAGAAGAGAAACACATGATAAATCATGTGTTTCAATAGGGATGTGATTAGGGTTTTGATGATAAAAGATCACTCTCCTGCAAATATAAATAACATGGAAAAAGGTTTTGAACAATGATACATGTATAACCCCATGGAATTGCTTGTCAGCTCCGGGGGGGGGGTGGAGGGAGGGAAGAGGGGTGGGGAAAATCATAAATCATCTAACCATGGAAAAATATTCTAAATTTAAAAAAAAGAAAAGAAAGAAATGAAATCCAACTGCTTCTCTTGGCTTGGACTAAAAATTAGCTAAAAGACTAACAATAAAGGGAGAGGATATGGTACTACTAAACAACAGCTAGTACTGAGCTAAAGAACCTAACCTTGATTTTTATACATAGGAACTGACCTCTTTGGGGAAGACAGAATGAATTCAAAGGCTGAGGTCACTCTTTTGGATAAATAAAACGGCTATCAGTAGGCTCTGTTTTCAGAACCCTAGGAATGACTTCTTTCTCAGAATATCTTTTCTAAATGTTCGGAATCCTGAAAGTCTTTTAAAGAAGCAAGTTTTTCACTCTTCATTGAAGCTTAAAAATATAGAAATCACTTAGATAACAGAGTGCCTTAATTTCCTAATAGCTTATATTTAACTTATGTAGAGCCTTTCTGAAGAGTAGAGATTAATGGGTGGTGGAGAGCAGAGAACTGAAGGAAAGAATTAGAGAGGAATGTCACTGAGTGGTAAAAGGGAAAATGGAAATATCAAAGAAAATTTTTTGCCAAAATTTTGTCTTTTGGTTAAGTCTTGAGAAGTGGACCTCATTATGTATAATTAACATTCTATTATTTTATGTATAAATATTATTAATAGTCTATTAAAATTTGCAAAAATCATTAATATTCAATGTACACGACCTTCTTTCTTCCTTCGAGGATATTATAAATTAATAGGAGAGATAAAATGCATTCACAAATGACTAAAATAGTATATGATAACAGCAGAATAGACACAAGAATGAGAGTTAGTAAGAAGTTGAGATTGAGATGTAACTGGCATGGAGTGAAATGGGCTTTTCAAAGTTTGTCAGTATGACAGAGGGAAGTTATTTCCTTTCTAGAATGTCCACTTCTTTCTGGACCTAAGCTGATTTTCTCTATACCAGGTATACTTTATCCTTAAAGCAAAAATTACTATGATATTTGCCTCTGCTGCCCTAAGCACCTCCGTTATAGTTTGTCCTTCATTTTTTTTAAACATTTATTAATATTCATTTTTAACATGGTTACATGATTCATGCTCCTCCTTTCCCCTTCAACCCCCCCCCCCGGACCCCCCCTACCCATGCGCATTTCCACTAGTTTTGTCATGTGTCCTTGATCAAGACCAATTTCCAAATTGTTGGTAGTTGCATTGGTGTGGTAGTTTCGAGTCCACACCCCCAATCATGTCCACCCCGACCCATCTGTTCAAGCAGTTGTTTTTTTTATATGTTTCCTCTCCTGCAGTCCTTTCTCTGAATGTGGGTAGCATCTTTACCATAAATCCCTCAGAATTGTCCTGGGTCATTGTATTGCTGCTGGTACAGAGGTCCATTACATTCAATTTTACCACAGAATGTCGGTCTCTGTGTATAGAGTTCTTCTGGCTCTGCTCCTTTCATTCTGCATCTGTTCCCAGAGGTCTCTCCAGTTCGCCTGGAACTTCTCCAGTTTATTATTCCTATTAGCACAATAGTATTCCATCACCCGCATATACCACAGTTT